>NW_028157451.1:15000-57500 GCF_964263955.1 Coregonus lavaretus
GGGAGAAGTATGTCAATAATTAAGCGCTGCTCTGCCTTCTTAACAACTCTATCAACAAGGCAGGTCCTACAGGCCCTAGTTTTGTCACACCTGGACGACTGTTCAGTAGTGTGGTCAGGTGCCACAAAGAGGGACTTGGGAATATTGCAGTTGGCTCAGAACAGGGCAGCACGGCTGGCCCTTAAAAGTACACAGAGAGCTAACATTAATGACATGCATGTCAGTCTCTCCTTGCTCAGAGTGGAAGAGAGATTGACTTCATCACTGCTTGTTTTTGAGGTGTTGACAAGCTGAATGTACCGAGCTGTCTGTTTGGAATACTGGCACACAGCTCGGACACCCATGCATACCCCACAAGACATAACACCAGAGGTCTCTTCACAGTCCCCAAGTCCAGAACAGACTATGGGAGGCGCACAGTACTACATAGAGCCATGACTACATGGAACTCTATTCCACATCAGGTAACTGATGCAAGCAGTAAAATTAGATTTAAAAAAAATAGGTAAAAATACACCTTATGGAACAACGGGGACTGTGAAGAGACACACACAAAAAGGTACAGACACATGCACATTGTGATATTGTTGTATGGCAGTATTAAACATTTTGTATTGTAGATATGTAGTGGTGTAATAATGTTATATGATGTACTGTTTTATATTTTGTTTTATATGTACTGTAAGTGCTAAAATATGATTGGACCCCAGGAAGAGTAGCTGCTGCCTTGGCAGCAGCTAATGGGGATCCATAATGAATACAAATACACATTTAATCTGTATATTAGGCTGTACATGCATGTAATGTGTTTGACATGTTATGGTTTAACACAGAATTTAACACAGCATTTGACATGTATTTGACTGTTGGGGATTTTTTTAAAGACGGTACAGGCTACCGTATTAACCAATCGGATGTGTTCATTTTCTTTCAACCACAGCAAATCATTTTAAATACAAAAAATAATGTAAATGGTTGTTGGAAACTTTTGCCATTTGACTCTTATTCTGTCCATTTTGAAATGTCTTGACTTCCTCAAGCAAAACCTGAATGTATAAACTAAACACACAGTTCCCTTTAAATGAGACTGCCTGGCCCTATAGCTCAGTGGGGTACTCAACCAGTAAAGTCTCCTGGGCCTCTGAATTTTTTCAAATACACACACATGTAAACACATTCACACGCACACACACACACACTAACAGACCAATGGGCTGCGTGACACAGTGACTTGTTTCCCCACCTCACGGTTCCAGACAGCGAAAGGTACGTACGAAGGGTCTTTAGATTCCTTCACGTGAATGAACAAACCCCTAAAGATATGGATGACTACACCAGAGTGAAGACCAGGTTCACATCAATATATACAATATGTAGACATGCTGCAGTGCCAGTGCCAGTGCCAGTCCAGACCAATAGAATATACCATGTGGTGTACATGGGTTGCCAGGTTTGCATGCATAAATACCAAAAGCAAGACTCTGCCTTGTATTGTATAACATTGACAAAAATTCACTACATTTTAGTCATTTAGCAGACGCTCTTATCCAGAGAGATTTACAGTGAGTGAGTGCATACATTTTCATACTGGCCCCACTGGCCCACCGTGGGAATCGAACCCAAAACCCTGGCGTTCGAAGCACCATGCTCTACCAACTGAGCTACACGGGGCCGTTCAAAAGTTTAGGGGTCACTTAGAAATGTCCTTGTTTTCCATGAAAACATACATGAAATGAGTTAGAATAGGAAATATAGCAAAATGCATAGGAAATGTAGTCATTGACAAGGTTAGAACTAATGATTTTTAATTGAAATAATAATAATAATTGTCCTTCAAACTTTGCTTTCGTCAAAGAATCCTCCATTTGCAGCAATTACAGCCTTGCAGACCTTTGGCATTCTAGTTGTCAATTTGTTGAGGTAATCTGAAGAGATTTCACCCCATGCTTCCTGAAGCACCTCCCACAAGTTGAATTGGCTTGATGGGCACTTCTTACGTACCATACGGTCAAGCTGCTCCCACAACAGCTCAATAGGGTTGAGATCCGGTGACTGTGCTGGCCACTCCATTATAGACAGAATACCAGCAACCTGCTTCTTCCCTAAATAGTTATTGCACAGTTTGGAGCTCTGCTTTGGGTCATTGTCCTGTTTTAGGAGGAAATTGGCTCCAATCAAGCGCCGTCCACATGGTATGGCATTGCGTTGCAAAATGGAGTGAAAGCCTTCCTTCTTCAAGATCCCTTTCTCCCACTTTACCACCCCCAAAGCACCCCCAGACCATAACATTGCCTCCAACATGCTTGACAGATGGCATCAAGCACTCCTCCAGCATCTTTTCATTTGGTCTGCGTCTCACAAATGTTCTTCTTTATGATCCGAACACCTCAAACTTCGATTCGTCTGTCCATGACACTTTTTTCCAATCTTGCTCTGTCCAGTGTATGTTCTTTTGCCATCTTAATCTTATATTTTTATTGGCCAGTCTGAGATATGGCTTTTTCTTTGCAACTCTGCCTAGAAGGTCACCATCCCGGAGTCGCCTCTTCACTGTTGACGTTGAGACTGGTGTTTTGCGGGTACTATTTAATGAAGCTGCCAGTTGAGGACCTGTGAGGTGTCTGTTTCTCAAACTAGACACTCTAATGTATTTGTCCTCTTGCTCAGTTGTGCACCGGAGCCTCCCACTCCTCTTTCTATTCTGGTTAGAGCCAGTTTGCGCTGTTCTGTGAAGGGAGTAGTACACAGCGTTGTACGAGATCTTCAGTTTCTTGGCAATTTCTCGCATGGAATAGCCTTGTTTATGACCATTTTGAGCCTGTAATCGGACCCACAATTGCTGATGCTCCAGATACTCAACTTTATTGTTCTTTAATCAGCACAATAGTTTTCAGCTGTGCTAACATAATTGCAAAAGGGTTTTCTAATGATCAATTAGCCTTTTAAAATGATAAACTTGGATTAGCAAACACAACGTGCCATTGGAACACAGGACTGATGGTTGCTGATAATGGGCCTCTGTACGCCTATGTAGATATTCCATAAAAAATCAGCCGTTTCCAGCTACAATAGCCATTTACAACGTTAACAATGTCTACACTGTATTTCTGATCAATTTGATGTTATTTTAATGGACCAAAAAATTGCTTTTCTTTAGAAAACAAGGACATTTCTAAGTGATCCCAAACTTTGAACGGTAACGTACATACAGTTGAAGTCGGAAGTTTACATACACCTTAGCCAAATACATTTAAACTCAGTTTTTCACAACTCCTGACATTTAATCCTAGTAAGAATTCCCTGTCGTAGGTCAGTTAGGATCACCACTTTATTTTAAGAATGAGAAATGTCAGAATAATAGTAGAGAGAATGATTTATTTCAGCTTTTATTTCTTTCATCACATTCCCAGTGGGTCAGAAGTTTACATACACTCAATTAGTATTTGGTAGCATTGCCTTTAAATTGTGTAACTTGGGTCAAATGTTTCGGGTAGCCTTCCACAAGCTTCCCACAATAAGTTGGGTGAATTTTGGCCCATTCCTCCTGACAGAGCTGGTGTAACTGAGTCAGGTTTGTAGGCCTCCTTGCTCGCACACGCTTTTTCAGTTCTGCCCACAAAGTTTCTATAGGATTGAGGTCAGGGCTTTGTGATGGCCACTCCAATACCTTGACTTTGTTGTCCTTAAGCCATTTTGCCACAACTTTGGAATTATGCTTGGGGTCAATGTCCATTTGGAAGACCCATTTGCGACCAAGCTTTACCTTCCTGACTGATGTCTTGAGATGTTGCTTCAATATGTCCACATAATTTTCCTTCCTCATGATGCCATCTATTTTGTGAAGTGTACCAGTCCCTCCTGCAGCAAAGTACCCCCACAGCATGATACTGCCACCCACGTGCTTCACGGTTGGGACGGTATTCTTCGGCTTGCAAGCACCCCCTTTTTCCTCCAAACATAACGATGGTCATTATGGCCAAACAGTTCTATTTTTGTTTAATCAGACCAGAGGATATTTCTCCAAAAATATGATCTTTGTCCCCATGTGCAGTTGCAAACCATAGTCTGGCTTTTTTTGGGTGGTTTTGGAGCAGTGGCTTCTTCCTTGCTGAGCGGCCTTTCAGGTTATGTTGATATAGGACTAGTTTTACTGTGGATATAGATACTTTTGTACTTGTTTCCTCCAGCATCTTCACAAGGTCCTTTGCTGTTGTTCTGGGATTGAGTTGCACTTTTCGCACCAAAGTACGTTCATCTCTAGGAGACAGAACGCGTCTCCTTCCTGAGCGGTATGATGGCTGCGTGGTCCCATGGTGTTTATAAGTGCATACTATTGTTTGTACAGATGAACGTGGTACCTTCAGGCGTTTTGACATTTCTCCTTAGAATGAACCAGACTTGTGGAGGTGTACAATTTATTTTTCTGAGGTCTTGGCTGATTTCTTTTGATTTTCCCATGATTTCAAGCAAAGATGCACTAAGTTTGAAGGTAGGCCTTGAAATACATCCACAGGTACACCTCCAATTGACTCAAATGATGTCAATTAGCCTATCAGAAGCTTCTAAAGCCATCACATTATTTTCTGGAATTTTCCAAGCTGTTTAAAGGCACAGTCAACTTAGTGTATGTACACTTCTGACCCACTGGAATTGTGATACAGTGAATTATAAGTGAAATAATCTGTCTGTAAACAATTGTTGGAAAAATTACTTGCGTCATTCACAAATTCGATGTCCTAACCGACTTGCCAAAACTATAGTTTGTTAACAAAAATGTGTGGAGTGGTTGAAAAACGAGTTTTTATGACTCCGACCTAAGTGTATGTAAACTTCCGACTTCAACTGTATATGTTCTTATAGGCATATACTGTACGTCTGAAAATAAATAAATACCTATTTGATCTTATAGACATACAGTTCAGAAAATTAAAATTAAAATTTAATTTAAATTATAAATTATAAAACCATTTTTTTGAGAACTAGAATCAATGACTTGCTTTCGATATTTTTGATTTTTGAATTTAATTTTGAATTTTAATTTGAGTCCCACAAGGATTCATGTTGGGCCCACTTTTATTCAGTACTTACAGTGGGGAAAAAAGTATTTTGTCAGCCACAAATTGTGCAAGTTCTCCCACTTAAAAAGATGAGAGAGGCCTGTAATTTTCATCATAGGTACACGTCAACTATGACAGACAAATTGAGAAAAAAAAATCCAGAAAATCACATTGTAGGATTTTTTATGTATTTATTTGCAAATTATGGTGGAAAATAAGTATTTGCTGGTATTTGCTGATATTTTTGCCCATTCCTCCATGCAGATCTCCTCTAGAGCAGTGATGTTTTGGGGCTATCGCTGGGCAACACGGACTTTCAACTCCCTCCAAAGATTTTCTATGGGGTTGAGATCTGGAGACTAGCTAGGCCACTCCAGGACCTTGAAATACTTCTTACGAAGCCACTCCTTCATTGCCCGGGTGGTGTGTTTGGGATCATTGTCATGCTGAAAGACCCAGCCACGTTTCATCTTCAATGCCCTTGCTGATGGAAGGAGGTTTTCACTCAAAATCTCACGATACATGGCCCCATTCATTCTTTCCTTTACACGGATCAGTCGTCCTGGTCCCTTTGCAGAAAAACAGCCCCAAAGCATGATGTTTCCACCCTCATGCTTCACAGTAGGTATGGTGTTCTTTGGATGCAACTCAGCATTCTTTGTCCTCCAAACACGACGAGTTGAGTTTTTACCAAAAAGTTAGATTTTGGTTTCATCTGACCATATGACATTCTCCCAATCCTCTTCTGGATCATCCAAATGCACTCTAGCAAACTTCAGACGTGCCTGGACATGTACTGGCTTAAGCAGGGGGACACGTCTGGCACTGCAGGATTTGAGTCCCTGGCGGCGTAGAGTGTTACTGATGGTAGGCTTTGTTACTTTGGTCCCAGCTCTCTGCAGGTCATTCACTAGGTCCCCCCTTGTGGTTCTGGGATTTTTGCTCACCGTTCATGTGATCATTTTGACCCCACGGGGTGAGATCTTGCGTGGAGCCCCAGATCGAGGGAGATTATCAGTGGTCTTGTATGTCTTCCATTTCCTAATAATTGCTCCCACAGTTGATTTCTTCAAACCAAGCTGCTTACCTATTGCAGATTCAGTCTTCCCAGCCTGGTGCAGGTCTACAATTTTGTTTCTGGTGTCCTTTGACAGCTCTTTGGTCTTGGCCATAGTGGAGTTTGGAGTGTGACTGTTTGAGGTTGTGGACAGGTGTCTTTTATACTGATAACAAGTTCAAACAGGTGCCATTAATACAGGTAACGAGTGGAGGACAGAGGAGCCTCTTAAAGAAGAAGTTACAGGTCTGTGAGAGCCAGAAATCTTGCTTGTTTGTAGGTGACCAAATATTAATTTTCCAACATAATTTGCAAATACATTCATAAAAAATCCTACAATGTGATTTTCTGGAGAAAAAAAATCTCATTTTGTCTGTCATAGTTGACCTGTACCTATGATGAAAATTACAGGCCTCTCTCATCTTTTTAAGTGGGTGAACTTGCACAATTAGTGGCTGACTAAATACTTTTTTTCCCCACTGTATACAAAAGAATGTGGACACCCCTTCAAATTACTAGATTCGGCCATTTAAGCCACACCCGTTGCTGACAGGTTTATAAAATCGAGCACACGGCCATGCAATCTCCATAGACAAACATTGGCAGTAGAATGGCCTTAATGAAGAGTTCAGTGACTTTCAACGTGGCACCGTCATAGGATGCCACCTTTCCAACAAGTCAGTTTGGCAAATTTCTGCCCTGCTAGACCTTCCCCGGTTAACTGTAAGTGCTGTTATTGTGAAGTGGAAACATCTAGGAGCAACAACGGCTCAGCCGCAAAGTGGTAGGCCACACAAGCTCATAGAACGGGACAGCCGAGTGCTGAAGCGTGTAGTGCGTAAAAATAATCTGTCCTCGGTTGCAACACTCACTACCGAGTTCCAAACTGCCTCTGGAATTAACGTCAGCACAATAACTTTTCACTGGGAGCTTCATGAAATGGGTTTCCATGGCCGAGCCGCCGCACACAAGACATGCACAATGCCAAGTGTCAGCTGGAGTGATGGAGTGGTGTAAAGCTCGCCGCCATTGGACTCTGGAGCAGTGGAAACGCGCTCTTTGCAGTGATAAATCACGCTTCACAATCTGGTAGTCCAATGGACGAATTTGGGTTTGGCGGATGCCAGGAGAACGCTACGTGACCGAATGCATAGTGCCAACTGTAATGTTTGGTGGAGGAGGAATAATGGTCTGGGGCTGTTTTTCATGGTTCGGGCTAGGCCCCTTAGTTCCAGTGAAGGGAAATCTTAACGCTACAGCATACAATGACATTCTAGACGATTCTGTGCTTCCAACTTTGTGACAACAATTTGGGGAAGATCCTTTCCTGTTCAGCATGACAATGCCCCCGTGCACAAAGCGAGGTCTATACAGAAATGGTTTGTCAAGATCGGTGTGGAAGAACTTGACTGGCCTGCACAGAGCCCTGACCTCAACCCCATCGAAGACCTTTGGGATGAATTGGAACGCTGACTGCGAGCCAGGCCTAATCGCCCAACATGAGTGCCCAACCTCACTAATGCTCTTTTGGCTGAATGGAAGCAAGTCCCCGCAGCAACGTTCCAACATATAGCGGAAAACCTTCCCAGAAGAGTGGAGGCTGTTAAAGCAGCGACGGGATGACCAACTCCATATTAATGCCCATGATTTTGTATTGAGATGTTCGACAAGCAGGTGTCCACATACTTTTGATCAGGTAGCTTATTTGCTTCATACACTATCCAGGTCACTCTTTCTCTCTCTCTCTTGTCATTTCTATACAAATCTTAATTCAAGTCTCAGTGCCAGTCTGTTTATTCTCGCTTGCAAACTCCTTATGGAATCGTCATGTTTGGTTTGACAACGACATCAATGGAGTTCTCAGGAGCACAAACTGATCTGGGAGCAAGCTAGCTCTAGTCTGTGGTCTAATAAAAAAAATCACTCAGAGATGTAATGAATTGGCTGGTTTCCTTCTGACTATGCGCACGATTGAGCAAGGAGACACACACAAAAACACACACACACACACATACACACACACACAAACAGAAGGTCAGAGGTAGGCTCCGTAAAAAGGGAGAATTTGATGCTCTAGTTATGCATCCCAAATGGCACCCTATTCTCTTTGTAGTGCACTTCTGTTGGATTAGGATGCCATTTGGAACACAGACCAGGACGACGGACAGGGGAAATCACTCTAGCTAATCCTCTGTCTGTGATGTGAGAAGATGAAAGACCTATAAAATGTAACTTTAATCAGCAATAATTAAACACAGACAGAAGGGCTGAGTCTTCTCTGTTTTTCAATAATGAATCAAAGAAAGAAGGGCTGAGTCTTCTCTGTTTTTTAATAATGAAACACAGACAGAAGGACTGAGGCTTCTCTGTTTTTCAATAATGAAACACAGAAAGAAGGACTGAGTCTTCTCTGTTTTTCAATAATGAAACACAGACAGAAGGACTGAGGCTTCTCTGTTTTTCAATAATGAAACACAGACAGAAGGACTGAGTGTCAGTGTTTTGAGGTGGATGTGGTGGTGGAGTCAGGCGCAGGACACAGAAGCTTAGTCCAAAACAGACTTTACTTGTCAGCAAAAGATAATACAAAATAAAGGGCCTCAAACAAAGGAGGCGAGCGATACGCAAAACAGTGCGGAAAACACTAAACATAAGCGATGCGCGAAACAGAGCGACAATACGCTCAGTAACAATAATGCAAAATCCAAAGCCCCAACGGACAGGCGTACAACAACACACAACTACAACCAAAAACAAAGGAAACGTATAGGTGACATAATCAGGACAGGATAAGACACAGGTGCACCAAAACAGACAAAACCAAACAAACACAGAGAACATCAAACGGTAGCAGCTAGTACTCCGGGGACGACGAACGCCGAAGCCTGCCCGAACAAGGAGGAGGAGCAGCCTCGGCGGAATCCGTGACAGTATCCCCCCCTTGACGCGCGGCCCCAGCCGTGCGCCGACCCCGGCCTCGGGGACGGCCAGGAGGACGTGGAGCGGGGCGCGTAGGATGACTGCGATGGAACTCAGTCAGGAGGGATGGATCTAAAATGTCCCTCCGAGGCACCCAGCACCATTCCTCCGGAAAGTACCCCTCCCACTCCACGAAATATTGTAGACCCCCCATCTGACGTCTCGAATCCACGATGGACCGGACTGAGTACGCCGGAGTCCCCTCGATGTCCAGTGGGGGCGGAGGGGTCTCCCTTATCTCACTCTCCTGGAGTGGACCAGCTACCACCAGCCTGAGGAGAGACACATGGAATGAGGGGTTAATATGATAGTCATTGGGCAGTTGCAACCTGTAACACACCTCATTCAATCTCCTCAGGACTTTAAATGGCCCCACAAACCGCCGGCCAAGCTTCCGGCAGGGCAGGCGAAGGGGCAGGTTTCGAGTCGAGAGCCAGACTCGATCTCCAGGGGCGTAGACTGGACCCTCACTGCGGTGGAGGTCGGCGCTCGCCTTCTGCCTGCGGATGGCCCGCTGCAGATGGACATGGGCAGCGTTCCACGTCTCCTCCGAGCGCCGAAACCACTCATCCACCGCAGGAGCCTCGATCTGGCTCTGATGCCATGGTGCCAGAACAGGCTGATAACCCAACACACACTGAAAAGGGGTCAGGTTAGTAGAGGAGTGGCGTAGAGAGTTCTGAGCCATCTCTGCCCAGGGGATATACCCCGACCACTCCTCTTGCCGGCCCTGGCAATAGGATCTCAGAAACCTACCCACATCCTGGTTTACTCTCTTCACCTGCCCATTACTCTCCGGGTGGTAACCCGAGGTAAGGCTAACCGAGACCCCCAAGCGTTCCATGAACGCCCTCCAGACTCTAGAGGTGAACTGGGGACCCCGATCAGACACTATATCCTCGGGAACCCCGTAGTGCCGGAAGACGTGGGTGAACAAAGCCTCAGCGGTCTGTAGGGCAGTAGGGAGACCCGGCATAGGAATGAGATGACAGGCCTTAGAGAACCGATCCACAACGACCAGAATAGTGGTATTCCCCTGGAAGGGGGGAAGGTCCGTGACAAAGTCCACCGAGAGGTGAGACCACGGCCGTTGTGGAACGGGCAGGGGTTGTAACTTCCCCCTGGGCGGGTGTCTAGGCGCCTTACACTGAGCACACACCGAGCAGGAGGAGACATAAACCCTCACGTCCTTAGCCAATGTTGGCCACCAGTATTTAACACTAAGGCAGTGCACTGTCCGGCCAATACCTGGATGTCCAGAGGAGGGTGACGTATGAGCCCAATAAATGAGCCGATCACGGACCTCGAGCGGCACGTACGTCCGACCCCCTGGACACTCTGGGGGAGGAGGGTCGGTGCGTAACGCCCGCTCAATTTCCGCATCGACCTCCCATACCACCGGTGCCACCAGACAATACTCCGGCAGAATGGGAGTGGGCTCAATGGACCTCTCCTCTGTGTCATACCACCGGGACAGGGCGTCTGCCTTACCGTTCTGGGACCCTGGGATGTACGTGATCTTAAAAATGAACCGGGTCAGGAACATGTTCCACCTAGCCTGACGAGGGTTTAATCTCCTAGCTGCCCGGATGTACTCCAGGTTACGATGGTCGGTCAGAATGAGAAAAGGGTGTTGAGCCCCCTCAAGCCAATGCCTCCACACCTTTAGGGCTTGAACCACGGCTAACAGCTCCCTGTCCCCTACGTCATAATTACGCTCCGCCGGGCTGAGCTTCTTAGAATAAAAAGCGCAGGGACGGAGCTTAGGTGGCGTGCTTGAGCGTTGCGACAGTACTGCCCCAATACCGGCCTCTGACGCGTCCACCTCTACTTGGAACCCTAAAGCAGGGTCCGGGTGCGCCAGCACCAGAGCCGAGGTGAACAGGTCCTTCAGTTTACAAAACGCCCTGTCCGCCTCAGCTGACCACTGCAAACGCACCAGGCCCCCCTTCAGCAGGGAAGTAATGGGAGCTGCTACCTGTCCAAAACCCCGGATAAACCTCCGGTAGTAATTGGCAAAACCCCAAAACTGCTGCACCTCTTTCACAGTGGTTGGGGTTTGCCAGTTACGCATGGCTGACACACGGTCAATCTCCATCTTCACCCCTGACGCGGACAACCAATGACCCAAGAAGGAGATGGACTCCTGGAAAAACAGACATTTCTCTGCCTTGACATACAAGTCATGCTCTAACAGTCTCCCCAACACTCGGCGTACCAGGGCTACATGCTCGGCACGTGTAGCAGAGTACACTAAGATGTTGTCAATGTACACTACCACTCCCTGCCCATGCAGGTCCCGGAAGATCTCGTCCACAAATGATTGGAAGACTGAAGGAGCATTCATTAACCCGTATGGCATGACAAGACACTCATAATGACCTGAGGTGGTACTAAATGCTGTCTTCCATTCATCCCCCTCCCTAATGCGCACCAAGTTATAAGCGCTCCTGAGATCCAGTTTTGTGAAGAACCGCGCCCCGCGTAATGATTCAGTCATACTCGCAATCAGAGGAAGAGGGTAACTGTATTTCAAAGTGATCTGATTGAGACTACGATAATCAATACACGGGCGCAAACCTCCATCTTTCTTCTTCACAAAAAAGAAACTCGAGGACGCAGGGGAAGTGGAGGGCCGTGTGTATCCCTGTTTCAGGGACTCAGCTATGTATGTCTCCATAGCCGCCGTCTCCTCTTGAGACAGAGGATACACATGGCTCCGCGGAAGTGCCGCACCTGTCTGGAGGTATATCGCACAATCTCCCTGCCTATGAGGTGGCAATCGCGTCGCCCTCGTCTTGCTGAACACGAGTGCCAAATCCTCATACTCAGGGGGAATGTGCATTGCGGGCACTTGGTTCGGACTCTCCACCGTGGTCGCCCCCACGGAAACACCTAGACATCGCCCAACACAATGGCCAGACCATTCCTTGAGAGCCCTCTGTTGCCACGAAATGGTGGGGTCATGGTTGACTAACCAAGGAAGCCGCAGCACCATGGGATACGCAGGAGAGTCAATTAGGTACAACTGAATAATCTCCTCATGACCCCCCTGCGTCTTCATCTTTAGTGGCGCTGTGACTTCTCTAATCAACCCAGACCCCAACGGGCGGCTATCTAGGGCATGGACAGGAAAGAGTGTATCAACGGGCAGGAGGGGAATCTCTAACCTAGAACAAAATTTCCGATCAATAAAATTCCCAGCTGCGCCTGAATCGACTAGCGCCTTATGCTGGGAATGAGATGCAACCTGAGGAAATACCACAGGTATACACAAGTGAACAACAGAGAGCTCTGGGTGAGGTGGGGCGCCTACTCACCTGAAATGACTCCCCAGTGCGCGACCTGTTGTCACGATTCCCTGGAGATCCTCCCCAGCACCTAGCCGCAGTGTGTCCTCCACGGCCACAGCTGGTGCAGGGGACGGCCCCCCTCGGATTCTCTCTCCTTCTCCCTCTAGCGCCAGCACCCCCGAGCTCCATCGGGATCGGCTCGGAGGTGCTGGGGGATGGAATGGACGACCCCATCTCGGGACGTCCGCGGGTGGCCAGCAGGGTATCCAGCCGGATGGACATGTCCACTAGCTGGTCAAAGGACAGATTGGTGTCCCTGCAGGCCAGCTCTCGACGAACGTCCTCTCGCAGGCTACACCTATAGTGGCCAATGAGGGCCCTCTCATTCCACCCCGCATCCGCCGCTAGAGTCCAAAAATCCAGGGCGAAATCCTGTGCGCTCCTCTTCCCCTGTCGGAGGTGGAACAGACGCTCCCCCGCCGCTTTACCCTCAGGAGGGTGATCGAAAACAGCCCTGAAGCGGCGGGAGAACTCCGCGTAGCTGATGGTGGCGGCATCTATTCCCCTCCATTCGGCGTTGGCCCACTCCAACGCCTTGCCGGAGAGACAGGAGATGAGGGCGGACACGCTCTCGTATCCCGAGGGCGCCGGGTGTATGGTGGCCAGGTAGAGTTCCACCTGCAGGAGGAACCCCTAACACCCGGCTGCTGTACCATCATACACCCTCGGGAGCCGGAACTGGTGGGATACTGTAGGAGGAGGTGTGGGCACGCCTCCCCTTTCCCATCGGCGCAGGGTGTTCATGACTTCCTGCACAGCGGAGCCGAGTTGCTGGATCCTGGCGTCCTGGCAGCTGACCCGATCCTCCAGCGACTCGGTCGCCGCCGCTCCTGCTGACTCCATGAATGGTGTGTTGTTCTGTCAGTGTTTTGAGGTGGATGTGGTGGTGGAGTCAGGCGCAGGACACAGAAGCTTAGTCCAAAACAGACTTTACTTGTCAGCAAAAGATATTACAAAATAAAGGGCCTCAAACAAAGGAGGCGAGCGATTCGCAAAACAGTGCGGAAAACACTAAACAAAAGCGATGCGCGAAACAGAGCAACAATACACTTAGTAACAATAATGCAAAATCCAAAGCCCCAACGGACAGGCGTACAACAACACACAACTACACCCAAAAACAAAGGAAACTTATAGGTGACATAATCAGGACAGGATAAGACACAGGTGCACCAAAACAGACAAAACCAAACAAACACAGAGAACATCAAACGGTAGCAGCTAGTACTCCGGGGACGACGAACGCCGAAGCCTGCCCGAACAAGGAGGAGGAGCAGCCTCACTGAGGCTGCTCCTGAGGCTCACTGAGGCTCCTGAGGCTCACTGAGGCTTCTCTGTTTTTCAATAATGAAACACAGAAAGAAGGACTGAGTCTTCTCTGTTTTTTAATAATGAAACACAGAAAGAAGGACTGAGTCTTCTCTGTTTTTCAATAATGAAACACAGACGGAAGGACTGAGGCTTTTCTCTTTTTTTCAGTTATTTTCAGTTATATTCTCCTCCCTCTCGTTTCTCAAAAAAAAAAATTTATACTCCATATTTTTTGGGATGTTTTATGGTACATGACTAGAGCGTGAGTTTCAATGCTGTATGTTGACTTTTTCATGCACAACTCTATTAGGAATACTGAAAACATTTAGCCTTAAAGCAGTATATTTGACCGGCAGAAATGTAATGGTGGCGGACGGCGATACGCGGATACCCAATGTTAACTTGTATGAACAAATTAATTTCTTCCAAAATTAAGGAGAAGCAAGAGAGAGAGAGAGGGAGAGAGAGAGAGACAGCGCGAGAGTGAGAGAGATCTAGCTATATTTCATTGTAATTTTTTTCACTTTCACTTTCACATACTTATAATAATAATAATAATAATATAATCATTCTCTTAGAGTTGAAGTCGGAAGTTTACGTACACCTTAGCTAAATACATTTAAACTCAGTTTTTCACAATTCCTGACATTTATTCCTTGTAGAAATTCCCTGTCTTAGGTCAGTTAGGATAACCACTTTATTTTAAGAATGTGAAATGTCAAAATAATAGTAGAGAGAATGATTTATTTCAGCTTTTATTTCTTTCATCACATTCCCAGTGGGTCAGAAGTTTACATACACTCAATTCGTATTTGGTAGCATTGCCTTTAAATTGTTTAACTTGGGTCAAATGTTTCGGGTAGCCTTCCACAAGCTTCCCACAATAAGTTGGTTGAATTTTGGCCCAATCCTCCTGACAGAGCTGGTGTAACTGAGTCAGGTTTGTAGGCCTCCTTGCTCGCACATGCTTTATCAGTTCTGCCCACACATTTTCTATAGGATTGAGGTCAGGGCTTTGTGATGGTCACTCAAATGCCTTGACTTTGTTGTCCTTAAGCCCTTTTGCCACAACTCTGGAAGTATGCTTGGGGTCATTCTCCATTTGGAAGACCCATTTGTGATCAAGCTTAAACTTCCTGACTGATGTCTTGAGATGTTGCTTCAATATGTCCACATAATTTTCCTTCCTCATGATGCCATCTATTTTGTGAAGTGCATCAGTCCCTCCTGCAGCAAATCACCCACACATCATGATGCTGCCACCTCCGTGCTTCACGGTTGGGATGGTGTTCTTCGACTTGCAAGCTGCCCCCTTTTCCTCCAAACATAACGATGGTCATTATGGCCAAACAGTTCAGTTTTTGTTTCATCAGACCAGAGGAAATTTTTCCAAAAAGTATGATCTTTGTCCCCATGTGCAGTTTCAAACTATGGTCTGGCTTTTTTATGCCCGTTTTGGAGTAGGGGCTTCTTCCTTGCTGAGCGGCCTTTCAGGTTATGTCGATACAGGACTCGTTTTACTGTGGATATAGATACTTTTGTACCTGTTTCCTCCAGCATCTTCACAAGGTCCTTTGCTGTTGTTCTGGGATTTATTTGCACTTTTCGCACCTAAGTACGTTCATCTCTAGGAGACAGAACACGTCTACTTCCTGAGCGGTATGAAGGCTGCGTGGTCCCATGGTGTTTATACTTGCGTACCATTGTTTGTACAGATCAACGTGCTACCTTCAGGCGTTTGGAAATTGCTCCCAAGGATGAACCAGACTTGTGGAGGTCTACAATTTTTTTTCTGAGGTCTTGGCTGATTTCTTTTGATTTTCCCATGATGTCAAGCAAAGAGGCACTGAGTGTGAAGGTAGGCCTTGAAATACATCCACAGGTACACCTCCAATTGACTCAAATGATGTCAATTAGCCTATCAGACGCTTCTAAAGCAATGACATCATTTTCTGGAATTTTCCAAGCTGTTTAAAGGCACAGTCAACTTAGTGTATGTAAACTTCTGACCCACTGGAATGTGATACAGTGAATTATAAGTTAAATAATCTGTCTGTAAACAATTGTTGGAAAAACTACTTGTGTCATGCACAAAGTAGATGTCCTAACCAACTTCCCAAAACTATAGTTTGTTAACAAGAAATGTGTGGAGTTGTTGAAAAATGAGTTTTAATGACTCCAACCTAAGTGTATGTAAACTTCCGACTTCAACTGTAGATAGCGAATGCAGCTAGTTAGTTTAGCCTACTCAAACACCCAGCTCCAACAGAGAGGGATGCTATGCTATACTGGAACTCTTCCAAGTCAAGGTAAACTTTTGGTTTTATAAATTTATTGCCACTGGGGCCTGCCAGTGTAACTGCTAAACTGCTTGCTGCTGACTGTACTGCATGATTGTAGCGGGTTTACTAACACGTTAGTTCTAGTACCTATGTTGACTATGAAATTAATATGGTGATACAATGATGTAATCTGTGTGTAGCGGTTAGTGGTTATGATTTGAAAGTTTAGTTTGGAAAGGTTTTTTCGCCTGGTCACAGACAGCTGATGTGCACTAAAGTCCACAAGCGAAGGGAAAAGGTGAGAGGAGGAGATGTGAGAAGTAATAATACGACAATCAAAGTGATCATGCTGTTTGTACGTGGCTGCTATGAAAGTTTTATTTTTTATTTATTTTATTATTATTATTTTTTTATTATTTTTTTTAAGGGGGGGGGGGGGGGGGGCGGGGGGGTAGAAGGATTACTTCATCCTATCCCAGGTATTCCTTAAAGAGGTGGGGTTTCAAATGTCTCCGGAAGGTGGTGAGTGACTCCGCTGTCCTGGCGTCGTGAGGGAGCTTGTTCCACCATTGGGGTGCCAGAGCAGCGAACAGTTTTGACTGGGCTGAGCGGGAACTATGCTTCCGCAGAGGAAGGGGAGCCAGCAGGCCAGAGGTGGATGAACACAATGCCCTCGTTTGGGTGTAGGGACTGATCAGAGCCTGAAGGTACGGAGGTGCCGTTCCCCTCACTGCTCCATAGGCAAGCACCATGGTCTTGTAACGGATGCGAGCTTCAACTGGAAGCCAGTGGAGTGTGCGGAGGAGGGGGGTGACGTGAGAGAACTTGGGAAGGTTGAACACCAGACGGGCTGCGGCATTCTGGATGAGTTGTAGGGGTTTAATGGCACAGGCAGGGAGCCCAGCCAACAGCGAGTTGCAGTAATCCAGACGGGAGATGACAAGTGCCTGGATTAGGACCTGTGCCGCTTCCTGTGTAAGGCAGGGTCGTACTCTCCGAATGTTGTAGAGCATGAACCTGCAGGATCGGGTCACCGCCTTGATGTTAGCGGAGAACGACAGGGTGTTGTCCAGGGTCACGCCAAGGCTCTTCGCACTCTGGGAGGAGGACACAACGGACTTGTCAACCGTGATGGCGAGATCATGGAACGGGCAGTCCTTCCCCGGGAGGAAGAGCAGCTCCGTCTTGCCAGGGTTCAGCTTGAGGTGGTGATCCGTCATCCATACTGATATGTCGGCCAGACATGCAGAGATGCGATTCGCCACCTGGTTATCAGAAGGGGGAAAGGAGAAGATTAGTTGTGTATCGTCAGTGTAGCAATGATAGGAGAGGCCATGTGAGGATATGACAGAGCCAAGTGACTTGGTGTATAGGGAGAAAAGGAGAGGGCCTAGAACTGAGCCCTGGGGGACACCAGTGGTGAGAGCACGTGGTGCGGAGACAGCTTCTCGCCACGCCACTTGGTAGGAGCGACCGGTCAGGTAGGACGCAATCCAGGAGTGAGCCGCGCCGGAGATGCCCAGCTCGGAGAGGGTGGAGAGGAGGATCTGATGGTTCACAGTATCAAAGGCAGCAGACAGGTCTAGAAGGACAAGAGCAGAGGAGAGAGAGTTAGCTTTAGCAGTGCGGAGAGCCTCCGTGACACAGAGAAGAGCAGTCTCAGTTGAATGACCAGTCCTGAAACCTGACTGGTTTGGATCAAGAAGGTCATTCTGAGAGAGATAGCAAGAGAGTTGGCTAAAGACGGCACGCTCAATAGTTTTGGAAAGAAAAGAAAGAAGGGATACTGGTATGTAGTTGTTGACATCAGTGGGATCGAGTGTTGGTTTTTTGAGAAGGGGTGCAACTCTCGCTCTCTTGAAGACGGAAGGGACATGGCCAGCAGTCAAGGATGAGTTGATCAGCGAGGTGAGGTAGGGGAGAAGGTCACCGGAGATGGTCTGGAGAAGAGAGGAGGGGATGGGGTCAAGCGGGCAGGTTGTTGGGCGGCCTGCAGTCACTAGTCGCAATATTTTATCTGGAGAGAGGGGGGAGAAAGAAGTCAAAGCATATGGTAGGGCAGTGTGAGCAGGACCAGCAGTGTCATTAGACTTAACAAACGAGGATCGGATGTCGTCAACCTTCTTTTCAAAGTGGTTGACGAAGTCATCCACAGAGAGGGAGGGGGGGAGGATTCAGCAGTGAGGAGAATGTGGCAAAGAGCTTCCTAGGGTTAGGGGCAGATGCTTGGAATTTAGAGTGGTAGAAAGTGGCCTTAGCAGCAGAAACAGATGAAGAAAATGTAGAGAGGAGGGAGTGAAAAGATGCCAGGTCGGCAGGGAGTTTAGTTTTCTTCCATTTCCGCTCCGCTGCCCGGAGCTCTGTTCTGTGAGCTCGCAATGAGTCATCAAGCCACGGAGCTGGAGGGGAGGACCGAGCCGGCCGGGAGGATAGGGGACACAGGGAGTCAAAGGATGCAGAAAGGGAGGAGAGGAGGGTTGAGGAGGCAGAGTCAGGAGATTGGAGGGAGAAGGATTGAGCAGAGGGAAGAGATGATAGGATGGAAGAGGAGAGAGTAGTGGGAGAGAGAGAGCGAAGGTTGCGGCGGCGCGTTACCATCTGTGTAGGGGCAGAGTGAGTAGTGTTGGAGGAGAGCGAGAGAGAAAAGGATACAAAGTAGTGGTCGGAGACATGGAGGGGAGTTGCAGTGAGATTAGTAGAAGAGCAACATCTAGTAAAGATGAAGTCAAGCGTATTGCCTGCCTTGTGAGTAGGGGGGGACGGTGAGAGGGTGAGGTCAAAAGAGGAGAGGATTGGAAAGAAGGAGGCAGAGAGAAATGAGTCAAATGTAGACGTTGGGAGGTTGAAATCCCCCAAAACTGTGAAGGGTGAGCCATCCTCAGGAAAGGAACTTATCAAGGCGTCAAGCTCATTGATGAACTCTCCAAGGGAACCTGGAGGGCGATAGATGACAAGGATATTAAGCTTAAATGGGCTAGTGACTGTGACAGCGTGGAATTCAAATGAGGAGATAGACAGATGGGTTAGGGGAAAAATTGAGAATGACCACTTGGGAGAGATGAGGATTCCTGTGCCACCACCCCTCTGACCAGATGCTCTCGGGGTATGCGAGAACACATGGTCAGACGAGGAGAGAGCAGTAGGAGTAGCAGTGTTTTCAGTGGTAATCCATGTTTCCGTCAGCGCCAGGAAGTCGAGGGACTGGAGGGTAGCATAGGCTGGGATGAAGTCAGCCTTGTTGGCGGCAGAACGGCAGTTCCAGAGGCTGCCTGAGACCTGGAACTCCAGGTGTGTGGTGCGTGCAGGGACCACCAGGTTAGAGAGGCAGCAGCCACGCGGTGTGAGGCGTTTGTGTATTCTGTGCGGAGAGGAGAGAACAGGGATAGGCAGAGGCATAGTTGACAGGCTGCAGCAGATGGCTACAATAATGCAGAGGAGATCGGAATGAAATGAACTAAACATCTGGGAAAGGAGAGAGCAGGCCTCCCTCACCAAAAAAATATAACTCTCCCAACTTCCACCTCAGAAACTATAATTGTTTCACTGAACCACCCGAATAAAACTCTCCCAACTTCCACTTTAGAAATTAGAATTGTTGTAAACTACAGCGGTTCAATGTTTCAATGAATAGACTCAACTTACTTTATTCAGCTAGCTAACTATGACGCCATAGCTAACTAGCATGCTAGCATCCAATAACACACAGTTTAGCACCAATACTTGGTTACAACAAACTACCAATAGTGTGTGAACACACTAAACAGATCATTCGTGTCCGTGTCTAGTTCTTTCATAACGCAGCAATGATTAAACGTTGGCTAGCTAGCACAAAGATAGTGTATTTAGCTACTACAGTACAGCCAGCTGGTAGTGTTGGCTAGCTAGCAATGGCTGCTGTGTTGACTTTTTTTGAAAAAACGGCGTCGCTGCGAACGAATGTAGCTGGCTAAAAGGATATTGTTTTTAGTTGCTACCCTTGCTAATAGCTACTCGCCAGCTAATCCAGGAGGTGAGTTAGCTAGCTAGCTTCGTGCTACACCCGGCACCGCCGACTACAAAAGTAACCTACAATAACTACACAACAACTACCCACAACAGACCACGATGCCTACCTATACTACTTAATAATATACAGCCCACGATGCCTACCTATAATACCTAACTACAATCTAAATACATAGTTTAAGCCTTACTCGACAAAGCCCAAGCTATGTATAGAGCCAAACTGGCAGACTGCAATCAGTAGCTGTAATTAAGTACAGCAGCTATCAACCACCTAACGTTAATGCCTCGGATAATGAGGTTAGAAAAACAGCAGAATGGTAGCAGCTAGCTGGCTCAATCACAGGTACCCTTAAGCGTGAAATAACATTGGAAACAACTAACCACAGTTGCTAAAAGTTACCAGTAGCTACCCGCTAGCTAGCTAGCTAGCTTTGTTGGTCCAAGTAGTGGGTAGGCTAGCCTCGTGCTTCGCCGGGGTCCGCCGAATACAATACTTACCTACAATAATTACCTACAATAACCTACAATAACTACCTGAGTAAACTACCTATAATACCTAACTACAATACCTACCTACAATCTAAATACATGGTTTAAGCTTTACTCAACACCATATAAGAAGCCAAGCTTACCTCCTGCTAGAGAAAACAAAACCTCTCCCGACAACCGCTCCCGAACACGATGAAGTACGACTGGAATTTATATATAAATGCCTGGAATATTTCAATTTTGGAGAATCTCTTATACAATGGGTTAAAGTTATGTATAGTAACCCTCTGTGTACAATAGTAAATAATGGCTACGTCTTAGAAAGTTTTAAACTGTCAAGAGGAGTAAAACAAGGTTGTCCACTATCAGCATATCTGTTTATTATGGCCATCGAAATGTTAGCTATGAAAATTAGATCCAACAATAATATCAAGGGGCTAGAAATCCAGGGCTTAAAAACAAAGGTGACATTGTACGCTGATGATCCATGTTTTCTTTTAAATCCACAATGTGGATCCCTCCACAGCCTCATAGAGGATCTAGATACTTTTTCTAACCTCTCTGGATGATAACCAAATTATGATAAATGTACTATTATATTATGTATTGTATCACTAAAAAATAAAACTTTTACATTACCGTCTACTTTACCAATAAAATGATCTGACGGTGATGTGGACAAACTCAGTATTCATATCACGAAAGAAAGAAATGATCTCACTCCAATACATTTTAATAGAAAGTTAGCAAAAATAGATAAGATCTTGCTACCATGGAAAGGTAAATACCTGTCTATTTGTGGAAAAATCCCCCTGATGAACTCTTTAGTCATATCCCAGTGTACCTATTTGCTTATGACCTTGCCTACGCCTAGCGAACAGTTTTTTTTTAATTATATGAGAAAAGAATATTCCATTTTATTTGGAACGGCAAGCCAGACAAAATTAAACGGGCCTATTTATATAATGAATATGAATTCGGAGGGCAGAAATGATTAAATATTAAAGCATTGGACCTCTCACTAAAGGCTTCAGTCATACAAAAGTTATACTTAAATCCGAACTGGTTCTCTAGCAGATTGTAAGAATGTCTCACCCCATGTTCAAGAATGGCCTTTTTCCCTTTATTCAGATTACAACCTCTCACTTTCGGTTATTTGAAAATGAAATGATCTCCCAAATATTGCTATTTTTAAAACAAGCCATAGAAAGTTGGTTGCAATTTCAGTTTAATCAACCAGAAGAGAAAGAACATGTAATACAACAAACATTGTGGTTAAACTCAAATATACTAATTGATAATAAAAAAAAAACATTGTTTTTTTTCAACAACAACAAAAAAACATGTATAATCTTTGTACATTTGATCATAAATAGGACTGGTGAAGCTATGTCACACATGCAGCTTACAAAAATATATGGAAATGTCTGCTCTACCCAAAATTACAACCAACTAATTGCACCATAACTGCAAAAATGGAAGAGGCAAGTGGAAGGGGGAAAAGTAAGGAACTTGTCTGTTGGCCCTGCATTAAAGACCAAAATTGGTTAAATAAAATGGTGATAAATTTAGATTGCAAAATAGTTGGGAAGAGATTTTCGATGTACCGATTCCATGGCACATGGTTTATGAACTGATAGGCAAAACGACGCCGAATTCAAAACGTAGAATTGTTCTATTTAAATTATTATCCAAAATTATTGCAACCAATAGAATGTTATATATATGGGCGATACAACCATCCCAGCACTACAGATTTTGCTGCAAAGAGACAGAATCATTAGATCATTTGTTTTGGTGCTGTCCATATGTAGCTTGCTTTTGGTCGCAGGTCCAGGAATGGCAAAAATAATTGCAACATTTACATAATTTAGCAGACACTCTTATTACATTTACATTTTAGTCATTTAGCAGACGCTCTTATCCAGAGCGACTTACAGAAGCAATTAGGGTTAAGTGCCTTGCTCAAGGGCACATCGACAGATTTTTCACCTAGTTGGCTCGGGGATTAGAACCAGTGACCTTTCGGTTACTGGCACAACGCTCTTACCCACTAAGCTACCTGCCGCTCTTATCCAGAGGGACTTACAAATTGGTGCATTCAATTTATGATAGCCAGTGGGTAGCCACTTTTTTCTTCTTTTTTTTATGGGGGGGGGTGGGGGGGGGGGATTAGAAGGGTTGATTAAAAACAACAAGATAACTAATGTAAAACATATGTGTTGGTAAAATGTATATGCAGTAGGTTCAGAACAGTTAAAAATATATGGCAAATAGAAAACAAACTAGATGGTCTTCAGAGATAGATGGGAGACGTTGAGGGTAGAGGAAGGATTAATTAATTAAAAACAAACAAAATAAAACTATTGTAAAATACATTGTGTCCGTAAAATGTATATAGTATGTATATATACAGCTTGCGGAAAAAATTAAGAGACCACTGCAAAATTATCAGTTTCTCTGGTTTTACTATTTATAGGTATGTGTTTGGGTAAAAATAACATTTTTCTTTTATTCTATAAACTACTGACAACATTTCTCCCAATTTCCAAGTAAAAATATTGTCATTTAGAGCATTTATTTGCAGAAAATGACAACTGGTCAAAATAACAAAAAAGATGCAGTGTTGTCAGACCTCGAATAATGCAAAGAAAATAAGTTCATGTTCATTTTTAAACAACACAATAGTAATGTTTTAACTTAGGAAGAGTTCAGAAACCAATATTTGGTGGAATATCCCTGATTTTCAATCACAGCTTTAATGCGTCTTGGCATGCTCTCCACCAGTCTTTCACCTTGATGTTGGGTGACTTTATGCCACTCCTGGCGCAAAAATTCAAGCAGCTCGGCTTTGTTTGATGGCTTGTGACCATCCATCTTCCTCTTGATCACATTCCAGAAGTTTTCAATGGGGTTCAGGTCTGGAGATTGGGCTGGCCATGACAGGGTCTTGATCTGGTGGCCCTCCATCCAAACCTTGATTGACGTGGCTGTGTGGCATGGAGCATTGTCCTGCTGGAAAAACCAATCCTCAGAGTTGGGGAACAATGTCAGAGCAAAAGGAAGCACGTTTTCTTCCAGGACAACCTTGTACGTGGCTTGATTCATGCGTCCTTCACAAAGACAAATCTGCCCGATTCCAGCCTTGCTGAAGCACCCCCAGATCATCACCGATCCTCCACCAAATTTCAAAGTGGGTGCGAGACACTGTGTCTTGTAGGCCTCTCCAGGTCTCCGTCTAACCATTAGATGACCAGGTGTTGGGCAAAGCTGAAAATTGGACTCATCAGAGAAGATGACCTTACTCCAGTCCTCTACGGTCCAATCCTTATCGTCTTTTGCAAACCTCAGCCTGGCTCTTCTTTGCTTCTCATTGATGAAGGGCTTTTTTTCTAGCTTTGCACGACTTCAGCCCTGCCCCTAGGAGCCTGTTTCGAACCGTCCTCGCCGTGCACTTCACCCCAGCTTCCGTTTGCCATTCTTTTTGTAGGTCACTTGATGTCATCCTATGGTTGTTGAGTGACATTCAAACGAGTTGGCGGTCATCCCGGTCAGTAGAGAGTCGTTTCCCTCTCTGCCGGTCTGTAGTTGTCTGTAGGAGACTGTTGTCTCCAATGTCTGCTGCTTGACCTTGTTCTTACGAATCGCCGTCTTTTAAATTTTAAGGATGGAAACAACCTGACGCTCACTGTATCCCTCTGCCAGTAAAGCCAGAATTGAATCCTTCTTTTCCTCACTTAAAACTTTCATTTTCAACTCTTTTGGCATGGTCAATAGTTATTTAAAAAAAAATTAATATTAGTTTTGAAGTACTATTAGCACTGTTTTTGCCATCCAGCTGGACCTATTGCAAGAGGATAGTGATGACCACATCAGTGGTTTTTATACTTTTCCTCATTAAATAAGATTTGGTTAATGTGATCACCTAATCAGTACCTAATTCAGTAGAATGAGGTGTGCCTGTGTTGGAATTCAACAGACACTGGAATGGAATGGCTGTCATACATGTAGAGATGCTGATTTAAGAAACATTTGCAGTGGTCTCTTAATTTCTTCCACAGCTGTATACTCCAGTTAGGTCTATTTGAAAATAATGAAGGGATGCGTATACATGTGTATATATATACAGTGCTTTGCAAAAGTATTCAACCCCCTTGGCGTTTTTCCTATTTTGTTGCATTACAACCTGTAATTTAAATGGATTTATATTTGGATTTCATGTAATGGACATACACAAAATAGTCCAAACTGGTGAAATGGAATGAAAAAAATAGCTTGTTTCAAAAAATTCTACAAAATAACAGACAAATGGTGCGTGCATATGTATTCACCCCCTTTGCTAAGAAGCCCCTAAATAAGATCTGGTGCAACCAAATACCTTCAGAAATCACACAATTAGTTAAATAAAGTCCACCCGTGTGCAATCTAAATGTCACATGATCTGTCACATGATCTCAGAATATATACACCTGTTCTGAAAAGCCCCAGAGTCTGCAACACCACTAAGCAAGGGGCACCACCAAGCAAGAGGCACCATGAAGACCAAGGAGCTCTCCAAACAGGTCAGGGACAAAGTTGTGGAGAAGTACAGATCAGGGTTGGGTTATAAAAAAATATCAGAAACTTTGAACATCCCACGGAGCACCATTAAATCCATTATAAAAAAATGGAAAGAATATGGCACCACAACAAACCTGCCAAGAGAGGGCCGCCCACCAAAACTCACGGACCAGGCAAGGAGGGCATTAATCAAGGGAGGCAACAAAGAGACCAAAGATAACCCTGAAGGAGCTGCAAAGCTCCACAGCGGATATTGGAGTATCTGTCCATAGGACCACTTTAAGCCGTACATTCCAAAGAGCTGGGCTTTACGGAAGAGTGGCCAGAAAAAAACATTGCTTAATGAAACAAATAAGCCAACACGTTTGGTGTTCGCCAAAAGGCATGTGGGAGACTCCCCAAACATATGGAAAAAGGTACTCTGGTCAGATGAGACTAAAATTGAGCTTTTTGGCCATCAAGGAAAACGCTATGTCTGGCGCGAACCCAACACCTCTCATCACCCAGAGAACACCATTCCCACAGTGAAGCATGGTGGTGGCAGCATGATGCTGTGGGGATGTTTTTCATCGGCAGGGAATGATGGATGGTGCTAAATACAGGGAAATTCTTGAGGTCAACCTTTTTCAGTCTTCCAGAGATTTGAGACTGGGACGGAGGATCACCTTCCAGCAGGACAATGACCCTAAGCATACTGCTAAAGCAACACTTGAGTGGTTTAAGGGGAAACATTTAAATGTCTTGGAATGGCCTAGTCAAAGCCCAGACCTCAATCCAATTGAGAATCTGTGGTATGACTTAAAGATTGCTGTACACCAGCGGAACCCATCCATCTTGAAGGACCTGGAGCAGTTTTGCATCTTCTAAGTGGTTTGCATGTTGTGTAAATAAAATGATACAAACCCCCAAAAAAATCAATTTTAAATCCAGGTTGTAAAAAAAATATATATATATATACACAGTGCCTTTAGAAAGTAGTCCATTCCCATGACTTTTTCCACATTTTGTTACGTTACAGCCTTATTCTAAAAATGATTAAATAAAACATTTTCCTCAGTAATCTACACACAATACCCCATACTGACAAAGCGAAAACAGGTTGTTAGACATTTTTGCAAATGTATTAAAAATAAAAAAACAGAAATACCTCATTTTCAGTGCTTGAGGCGTCACTACAGACCACCTGGTTCGATTCCAGGCTGTATCACAACCGGCCGTGATTGGGCGGCGCACAATTGGCCCAGCGTCGTCTGGGTTTGGCCGGTGTAGGCTGTCATTGTAAATAAGAATTTGTTCTTAACTGACTTGCCTAGTTAAATAAAGGTAAAATAAAATAAATATAAAATAGATTTACACAAGAGTTCAGACCCTTTGCTATAAGACTTGAAATTGAGCTCAGGTGCATCCTGTTTCCATTGATCTTCCTTGAGATGTTTCTACAACTTTATTGGCGTCCACCTATGGTAAATTCAATTGATTGGACATGATTTGGAAAGGCAGACACCTGTCTATATAACGTTCCACAGTTGACAGTGCTTGTCAGAGCAAAAACCAAGCCATGAAGTCGAAGGAATTGTACGTAGAGCTCCGAGACAGGATAGTGTCGAGGCACAGATCTGGGGAAGGGTACATCAAAAAATCTGCAGCATTAAAGGTCCCCAAGAACACAGTGGCCTCCATCATTCTTAAATGGAAGAAGTTTGGAACAACCAAGACTCTTCCTAGAGCTGGCCGACCGGCCAAACTGAGCAATAGGGGGAGAAGGGCCTTGGTCAGGGAGGTGACCAAGAACCCAATGGTCACTCTGACAGAGCTCTAGAGTTCCTCTGTGGAGATGGGAGAACCTTCCAGAAGGACAACCATCTCTGCAGCACTCCACCAATCAGGCCATTATGGTAGAGTGACCAGACGAAAGCTTACCAAAAGGCACCTAAAGACTCTCAGACCATGAGAAACAAGATTTTCTAGTCTGATGAAACCAAGATTGAGCTCTTTGGCCCGAATGCCAAGTGTCACGTCTGGAGGAAACCTGGCACCATCCCTACATTGAAGCATGGTGGTGGCAGCATCATTCTGTGGGGATGTTTTTCAGCGGCAGGGACTGGGAGACTAGTCAGAATCGAGGGAAAGATGAACAGAGCAAACTATAGAGAGATCCTTGATGAAAACCTGATCCAGAGCGCTCAGGACCTCAGACCTCAGAAGGTTCACCTTCCAACAGGACAGCGATCCTAAGCACACAGCCAAGACAACACAGGAGTGGCTTCGGGACAAGTCTCTGAATGTCCTTGAGTGGCCCAGCCAGAGCCCGGACTTGAACCCGATCGACCATCTCTGGAGAGACCTGAAAATAGCTGTGCAGCGCCGCTCCCCATCCAACCTGACAGAGTTTGAGAGCAACTGCAGAGAAGAATGTGAGAAACTCCCCAAATACAGGTGTGTGAAACTTGTAGCGTCATACCCAAGAAGACTCGGTGCTGTAATCACTGCCAAAGGTGCTTCAACAAAGTACTGAGTAAAGGGTCAGTATCCGTATGTAAATGTGATAGTTTTTTTTATTTTAATAAATTAGCAACAGTTTCTAAAAACCAGTTTTTGCTTTGTCATTATGGGGTATTGTGTGTAGATTGATGAGAAAAAAAAAAACTATTGTATCAATTTTAAAATAAGGCTGTAACGTAACAAAATGTGGAAAAAGTCAAAGGGTCTGAATACTTTCCGAAGGCACTGTGTGTATATATATATATATATATATATATATATATATATATATATATATATATATATATATATATATATATATATACAAAAGAATATGGGGGATTGGAAATAATCCAGACAATTACATTGATGGAAGCTACAATGTATCTGCAATAGTAAAGCTGATCTACCCCACGCCAAAAAACAACAACTCTGGATCCTGTTCGCAAACACAAACATCACATCCAAATTTAGAATCACACCTCGTCGTGCTGTGCTCTAAATAATGTTTCAGGTAACCAAGGAACAGTGAGGATGCGTACCAAATGGCACCCTATTCATTTTATATAGTGCATCCTACGGGCCCTGGTCATAAGGAGTGCACTATAAAGGGAATAGGGTGCCAATTGTGACGCAGACTGAGATAGAGGCACTGTGGCTACTGCTCATGCACTCACAGTGTAGTGTGTTGAAGTTGACATTCTCTTCTTGTTTGTTGGTTTGTTTTGTTACTGTGGCAGCAGGGAGCAGGGAGTAGAGGGAGCTTTGTGGCCCTGGCCTGCCATCCTCTATCCTGGCTTAGCCCGAGGCATCTGTCTCTCTCTCTCTCTCTCTCTCTCTCTCTCTCTCTCTCTCTCTCTCTCTCTCTCTCTCTCTCTCTCTCTCTTTCTCTCTCCTTCATGCTCTCCTTCTCTCTCTTTCTCTCTCCTTCATGCTCTCCTTCTCTCTCTTTCTCTCTCCTTCATGCTCTCTCTCTCTCTCTCTCTCTTTCTCTCTCCTTCATGCTCTCTCTCTCTCTCTCTCTCTCTCTCTCTCTCTCTCTCTAATTATCTCTCTCTCTCTCTCTCTCTAATTCTCTCTCCTCCTGCTCTCTTTT
Organism: Coregonus lavaretus; assembly: GCF_964263955.1. Taxonomy (NCBI): domain Eukaryota; kingdom Metazoa; phylum Chordata; class Actinopteri; order Salmoniformes; family Salmonidae; genus Coregonus; species Coregonus lavaretus. The sequence goes on from NW_028157451.1 coordinate 43,671, forward strand.
CACACTCACTCTCTCCTTCAAACTCCTCTCTCTCCTTCTCTCTCTCTTTCCCTCTCTTATTGCCTTCTCCCTCTCTCTGCCTCTCTCCCCCCTTCTCTCTCTCTCTCCTCTCTCAGTTAGTGATTCCCCAGGGTATTTGCTGGACCACTTTCCTTTGACACACACAGTAGAAACAGCAGAAACACCACGCCTGCCTCTCTCTCTCTCACACACACACACAAACACACACACACACACACACACACACCTTCCTGTCTCTCTCTCAGCATCTGCAACATTGACAGGATGGGGCCACACTCACCCAAACTTCATCTTATTGTCCACTCCTCTCAAGGGTGTGTCCACATAAAACCAACACATGTGTTTTGACAATCATACCATTTAGCACCAATATACTAAGTTTACGCAATATTTTCTTCGTTGACTGTACAGACAGTCAGTTTATAAATGTATTACTGTACAAATACTGCACCGATTACAGATGGAGGTTGCCGTGATTGCATTTGCCAAAACTCTACACAACACACAGTGACATGAAGCCCTAACAGACGGTAGATATCAGCGTAGATCTCATGTATTTTACATACAAGGCCATCAGGTTAGGGATTTCCTCCGAAGCTGAGTATGAAACCAACCACACAGATAAGCACTACTCCTTAGCCTGCTATGATGGACTTAAAAAAAACACCAATTGAAGCTACAATCCTTAGTTGCTACATCAATTTTTTTGACTTATAAATTAATTATATATACCTATTGATTCTTAAAGAATATAACTTTGAAATGTCTCATGAGCTTAGTTCAACTGTCGTACCCCATCAGAACCCAAAGTATAAGCTTATTTTACTCCAGTGTTTGTAAACAATGTACATGTAAACAAACACTGCTTCAAAACATGTTTAAAACCAGGGGAGAATGACTGGCCCCCTCTCATTGAAACCACAGAAGTTAATGGCCGACCGCGGTATTGAAGGCAATGTCAGCAGAAAACAAGATCCCCCATTATAGTGAATGGGAAAATTGCAATCGTTGTGTAAATAAAAAAAACGTTTTAGAAGGGAATCATGTTACCAGTGATTGTTTCTAATACACCAGTTGTATGTCCTTGAACCAATTATTTTAAAATCGCACGTAGAAGTAATAATGGCAATTTAGTTGCTAATGGCAGCCTGCAGTACCTCGGTCGGCCTTCAACTTGAGTTACTCAATGAGAGGGGGCAGCACTGAGCTAGCCTGCAACGTCACTTCCTGGAGTAGCTCAAACTGTGCATGTTATGTCTCCATGAGACGCCATCTTTAACCGACTTAATTTGGCTTCAATGTGCTATTGAGCCTTCACATAGGAATGAATGGTGCCACGAGATCGATGGCTTTGTCCATTCATATACAGTGCCTTCAGAAAGCATTCAAACCCCTTGAGTAACAACAACTTGATTGGAGTCATACTGTGGCCAATTCAATTGTTTGTACAGGATTTAGAAAGAAACTTTGTGATGAAAATTGTGATGAGGCGTATTCATCCCCCTTGGCATTTTTCCTATTTTGTTGCATTACAACCTGTAATTTAAATGGATTTTATTTGGATTTCATGTAATGGACATACACAAAATAGTCAAAATTGGTGAAGTGAAATGAAAAAAAATAACTTATTTCTAAAATGTATAAAAAATAAATAACAGAAAAGTGCTGCGTGCATATGTATTCACTCCCTTTGTTATGAAGCCCCTAAATAAGATCTGGTGCAACCAATTACCTTCAGAAGTCACATAATTAGTTAAATAAAGTCAAACTTTGTGCAATCTAAGTGTCACATGATCTGTCACACGAACACCACTAAGCAAGGGGCACCATGAAGACCAAGGAGCTCTCCAAACAGGTCAGGGACAGAGTTGTGGAGAAGTACAGATCAGGGTTGGGTTATAAAAAAAATATACACTTTGAACATCCCACGGAGCACCATTAAATCCATTATTAAAAAATGGAAAGAATATGGCACCACAACAAACCTGCCAAGAGAGAGCCGCCCACCAAAACTCACAGACCAGGCAAGGAGGGCATTAATCAGAGAGGCAACAAAGAGACCAAAGATAACCCTGAAGGAGCTGCAAAGCTCCACAGCGGAGATTGGAGTATCTGTCCATAGGACCACTTTAAGTCATACACTCCACAGAGCTGGGCTTTACGGAAAAGTGACCAGAAAAAAGCCATTGCTTAAAGAAGAAAATAAGCAAACACGTTTGGTGTAGGAAGAAGGTTCTCTGGTCAGATGAGACTAAAATTGAGCTTTTTGGCCATCAAGGAAAATGCTATGTCTGGCGCAAACCCATCACCCAGAGAACACCATGGTGGTGGCAGCATCATGCTGTGGGGATATTTTTCATCGGCAGGGACTGGGAAACTGGTCAGAATTGAAGGAATGATGGATGAAAATTCTTGAGGGAAACCTGTTTCAGTCTTCCATAGATTTTAGACTGGGATGGAGGGTCACCTTCCAGCAGGACAATGATCCTAAGCATACTGCTAAAGCAACACTTGAGTGGTTTAAGGGGAAACAATTAAATGTCTTGGAATGGCCTAGTCAAATAAATAATAAAATCCCAGACCTCAATCCAATCTGTGGTATGACTTAAAGATTGCTGCACACCAGCGGAACCCATCCAACTTGAAGGAGCTGGAGTAGTTTTGCCTTGAAGAATGGGAAGAAATTCCAGTGGCTAGATGTGCCAAGCTTATAGAAAGATACCCAAGAGACTTGCAGCTATAAATGCTGCAAAAGGTGGCTCTAAATCCATTTGAATTCCAGGTTGTAAGGCAACAAAATAGGAAAAATGCCAAGGGGGTGAATACTTTCGCAAGAAAGAACTCAAAGCAGATACATACATACCCAAGAGAACTCAGAGCAGATACAGACATACCCAAGAGAACTCAGAGCAGACACAGACATACCCAAGAGAACTCAGAGCTGTAGTCCCCACCAAAAGTGCCTCTACAAATGATAAATTCAGGGGTGTGAATACTTATGTATATGAGATAGTTCTGTATTTCATTTTCAATAAATTAGCTTCATAGGGTTACTGGATCTAAACACTATGGTATATGTATCTTCATAGGGTTACTGGATCTAAACACTATGGTATATGTAACTTCATAGGGTTACTGGATCTAAACACTATGGTGTATGTATCTTCATAGGGTTACTGGATCTAAACACTATGGTATGTGTATCTTCATAGGGTTATTGGATCTAAACACTATGGTATATGTAACTTCATTCCGTGCTGCCATCTTGAGTGGGTTGAGTCAAAAGCAATATAGATATCCTTTCAGTAGAGGTCAGTTATTCAACATTCAGCTTTGTTTGTATAAATCTGTTTAGAATTGAACAACATCCAGTCTAGTCCACAGCTCACTAAAAAAGGGTTGTTATTTGTATGTATTAACAATTGTATTATATTGAATCACATAGGCAGTACATGTCATGTAAATTACAGTAGAATTTTAGATTGACGATACGGATAGTTGATGGAGCATGACGTTGTCTTCCCCTCTTTGAAAGCAAATACAGCTAGAAAATATAAATCGGGCAGACGTTATAATCACATTGAATGTATAGCATATTGTATGTGCTGCTTGCATGGCCATGAGAGCGATTTGTCACATTGACTTTGCTGCTGTATCCAAGGTTAGGGTGCAGTCAGCAAGTCAGTGTCGAAGATCTCCGTCTCTGTCCCTGTCTCTGTCTCTGTCCCTGTCTCTGTCCCTGTCTCTGTCTCTGTCTCTGTCGCTTTCTCTGTCCCTGTCCCTGTCTCTGTCTCTGTCTCTGTCCCTGTCTCTGTCTCTGTCCCTGTCCCTGTCTCTGTCTCTGTCCCTGTCTCTGTCTCTGTCTCTGTCCCTGTCTCTGTCGCTTTCTCTGTCTCTGTCTCTGTCCCTGTCCCTGTCTCTGTCTCTGTCCCTGTCCCTGTCTCTGTCGCTTTCTCTGTCCCTGTCCCTGTCTCTGTCTCTGTCCCTGTCTCTGTCCCTGTCTCTGTCCCTGTCTCTGTCTCTGTCTCTGTCCCTGTCCCTGTCTCTGTCCCTGTCCCTGTCCCTGTCCCTGTCTCTGTCCCTGTCTCTGTCCCTGTCTCTGTCCCTGTCCCTGTCTCTGTCTCTGTCGCTGTCCCTGTCTCTGTCGCTGTCTCTGTCCCTGTCTCTGTCTCTGTCCCTGTCCCTGTCTCTGTCTCTGTCCCTGTCTCTGTCTCTGTCTCTGTCTCTGTCCCTGTCCCTGTCGCTTTCTCTGTCCCTGTCCCTGTCTCTGTCTCTGTCCCTGTCGCTGTCTCTGTCCCTGTCTCTGTCTCTGTCCCTGTCCCTGTCTCTGTCTCTGTCCCTGTCTCTGTCTCTGTCCCTGTCCCTGTCCCTGTCGCTTTCTCTGTCCCTGTCCCTGTCTCTGTCTCTGTCCCTGTCTCTGTCCCTGTCTCTGTCTCTGTCTCTGTCTCTGTCCCTGTCCCTGTCCCTGTCCCTGTCCCTGTCCCTGTCCCTGTCCCTGTCTCTGTCTCTGTCCCTGTCCCTGTCCCTGTCCCTGTCTCTGTCCCTGTCCCTGTCGCTGTCTCTGTCTCTGTCCCTGTCTCTGTCTCTGTCCCTGTCTCTGTCTCTGTCTCTGTCTCTGTCCCTGTCCCTGTCCCTGTCTCTGTCTCTGTCCCTGTCTCTGTCTCATCTCTGTCCCTGTCCCTGTCTCTGTCGCTTTCTCTGTCCTTCTCTCTGTCTCTGATGGTTTGACTGGTGTGACAGAAATGTAGACACCTTGCTTCAACAAATAAGAGATGACAAATGCATAAATCATTCAGGCGGTGGTGCATAGAGAGTGTGTGTGTGTTGGGGTGTGTGTATGTGTGTGTGTCTGTGTGTTGGGGTGTGTGTGTGTGTGTGTGTGTGTGTGTGTGTGTGTGTGTGTGTGTGTGTGTGTGTGTGTGTGTGTGTGTGTGTGTGTGTGTGTGTGTGTGTGTGTGTGTGTGTGTGTGTAGAGAGAGATTGGAGTTGACACAGTCTGTGTGCATGACGCTCCACTGATTAAGACTTCTGTTCTAAAGTCCAGCAGTAGGAGAACCTTTTTTTTCATCATTGTGATGTCGTCAGATTCACTTTAATGTACTTAAAGTGGAACTGAAATGTTTTAGCAACATGAAATATTAAAACATGTTCAAAAACAACCCTGGGAAGAATATGACACCTTTATTTATTTGTAAATTTTCTGACATGCGAACACTTAGATATGGTCATTTTAAAAAAAATCATGAATTCATAGAATGTTTGGGAATGACCTATAGTAAGGCATTTGTGAAAATTCTATAGCAATATAGAGTGGGAACGTGGCCGGCCATTTGGACAATTAATAGACACTGCAGAAAATGAAACCTAATAAAAGTCTACGCAAACCGGTGCGCCATAGCCAATCAGAGCATTACACTAGGCCTTTATGCAAATAAGCCTTTTGCCACACGCGCCTGCCATCATTCACTTTGAACTGGACTGTGTGTTTACAGGCAGTCGCAACAGCGTGACTTTTGATCATTAGAACGCATTTGCCTAAAGCCAAAAAATACATCTGAATGGATTTCTGCAAATACAGTGGGGAAAAAAAGTATTTAGTCAGCCACCAATTGTGCAAGTTCTCCCACTTAAAAAGATGAGAGAGGCCTGTAATTTTCATCATAGGTACACGTCAACTATGACAGACAAAATGAGAATTTTTTTCTCCAGAAAATCACATTGTAGGATTTTTTATGAATTTATTTGCAAATTATGGTGGAAAATAAGTATTTGGTCAATAACAAAAGTTTCTCTATACTTTGTTATATACCCTTTGTTGGCAATGACACAGGTCAAACGTTTTCTGTAAGTCTTCACAAGGTTTTCACACACTGTTGCTGGTATTTTGGCCCATTAGATCTCCTCTAGAGCAGTGATGTTTTGGGGCTGTCGCTGGGCAACACAGACTTTCAACTCCCTCCAAAGATTTTCTATGGGGTTGAGATCTGGAGACTGGCTAGGCCACTCCAGGACCTTGAAATGCTTCTTACGAAGCCACTCCTTCGTTGCCCGGGCGGTGTGTTTGGGATCATTGTCATGCTGAAAGACCCAGCCACGTTTCATCTTCAATGCCCTTGCTGATGGAAGGAGGTTTTCACTCAAAATCTCACGATACATGGCCCCATTCATTCTTTCCTTTACACGGATCAGTCGTCCTGGTCCCTTTGCAGAAAAACAGCCCCAAAGCATGGTGTTTCCACCCCCATGCTTCACAGTAGGTATGGTGTTCTTTGGATGCAACTCAGCATTATTTGTCCTCCAAACACGACGAGTTGAGTTTTTACCAAAATGTTCTATTTTGGTTTCATCTGACCATATGACATTCTCCCAATCCTCTTCTGGATCATCCAAATGCACTCTAGCAAACTTCAGACGGGCCTGGACATGTACTGGCTTAAGCAGGGGGACACGTCTGGCACTGCAGGATTTGAGTCCCTGGCGGCGTAGTGTGTTACTGATGGTAGGCTTTGTTACTTTGGTCCCAGCTCTCTGCAGGTCATTCACTAGGTCCCCCCGTGTGGTTCTGGGATTTTTGCTCACCGTTCTTGTGATCATTTTGACCCCACGGGGTGAGATCTTGCGTGGAGCCCCAGATCGAGGGAGATTATCAGTGGTCTTGTATGTCTTCCATTTCCTAATAATTGCTCCCACAGTTGATTTCTTCAAACCAAGCTGCTTACCTATTGCAGATTCAGTCTTCCCAGCCTGGTGCAGGTCTACAATTTTGCTTCTGGTGTCCTTTGAATTTGGTCTTGGCCATAGTGGAGTTTGGAGTGTGACTGTTTGAGGTTGTGGACAGGTGTATTTTATACTGATAACAAGTTCAAACAGGTGCCATTAATACAGGTAACGAGTGGAGGACAGAGGAGCCTCTTAAAGAAGAAGTTACAGGTCTGTGAGATTCAGAAATCTTGCTTGTTTGTAGGTGACCAAATACTTATTTTCCACCATAATTTGCAAATAAATTCATAAAAAATCTTACAATGTGATTTTCTGGATTTTTCTTTCTCAATTTGTCTGTCATAGTTGACGTGTACCTATGATGAAAATTACAGGCCTCTCTCAGCTTTTTAAGTGGGAGAACTTGCACAATTCGTGGCTGACTAAATACTTTTTTCCCCACTGTATGTAAATACCACGGGAGTCCTTTTACATTTTGGAACTTTAAGTCCTATTGCTCAAACAACCATGAAAAGGTAGGCTCTCTCTCCCTCAATTATGCACATCAACAACAACAAGATCAACAACTAATGTTAGCCAGAGCAAGATGAGCTAAAATCTAAAAGAAGGAACATTAGATAAACCCTCTCAAACTTTTTCAGCTAGTTGGTCGTCAAAATTGCACTGATAAACAATGGGGGAATAGTAGCCTGCTCATCCCCCAACCCACGTTTTGACATTGAATGGGAACTTGCCTACCTGACCCGCCCATTTGATCGATGCCAAATACATTTGATTGACAACTAAAGGGTGCGTTCGTAAAATTGCCTACAGTGTATCAGACTACGCTCTGATGTCTGTTCGTAAATTCCAAGCGTTCAGAGCGTACACTCAGGGTTTTCAAGCCACATTGGGCTACTTTGAAAAAAACGATGTCGTGGGTGCGGGTTTTTTGGGCTACTTCTAAATTGCACCACGGCCGCCATTGGCAATTTCTTAAAGACATATATATATATTTCACTGTGACCTGCTGCTGCTGACTGTCAGGCAGAGAGGCAGCCTGTTGCTGAGTGAGTGAGTGGGGAGGGGTAAGGCCAGAGGGGTGTGGTGTAGAACGTCGGACGGAAAAAAGATGGCGGAAGTGGATGATGAAGTGGATTCTGACCAGAGCATATCATATGCAGCAGCTGTTAAAAAAGGTTGAGGGTTTGAATGGTGCACTTGAAGAGTCCATGGTGGTGGATAGGCCTTCACTGCAGGTTGCAGGGGTTGCCTTTCCCCAACAGGATCCTGACATTTTAAAGGTTAAGAAGGTGTATTTTGTGGCCTTTATAGCTATGGTGATAAATGGCACTGCCAAGGTGGAGAGAAGGTCCAGGAAGATATAAATCATTGTGGAAGCGGTGGAGCGGTTCCTGGGACTCAAAGATTTCTCGGCGGAGGAGTTACATGGAATATTGTCACAAGCCGTATCACCCTCTCAGGCCCTAAAGCCGGAGAAGGGAGATATGGAGATTTGAAAGAAGGAAGAAGTGGGAGTTTTGTTTTGTTTTGTCAATGTACTATTTTTATTTGGGTGGATTAAGTTAGTTTCCCTATCACCTATGGATTTTCTTTTTACCTTGTTTTGGTTTCAACCCGTCAAGTTGGTGGTGGCAATACACCGTTTTGGGTTGTAGACTGCCATAAAACCCACAGAAGAAGAAGAAGAAGAAGAAGAAGAAGAAGAAGAAGAAGAAGAAGAAGAAGAAGAAGAAGAAGAAGAAGAAGAAGAAGAAGAAGAAGAAGAAGAAGAAGAAGAAGAAGAAGAAGAAGAAGAAGAAGAATGTGTGTTGAGATTGAGCGCTGCAGCAGGCAGCTGAGTCATGGGAGCGCACGTCGTCACGGTGACTAGGTGTAGGTAGGCTATTTAGATTGTCATTATGGAGACACCTATTTCCAACAATTTTTCCATAAAACATATAACGCGTTAGAACTGATGCGGGTTAATAAATAACTGTGACAACAGGAAAACAACTTAATCAAATCAAATGTATTTGCCACATGCGCCGAACACAACAGACATTACAGTGAAATGCTTACTTACAAGCCCGTAACCAACAATGTATTTTTTAAAGATAAAAATAAAATAAAAGTTAAGCAAATAACTAAAGAGCAGCAGTAAAATAAAATAACAGTAGGGAGGCTATATATACAGGGGGGTACCGGTACAGAGTCAATGTGTTAGTCGAGGTAATTGAGGTAATATGTACATGTGGGTAGAGTTAAAGTGAATATGCATAAATTATAAACAGAGTAGCAGCAGCGTAAAAGAGGGGGGGGGGGGGGGGGGGGGCAGTGCAAATAGTCAGGGTATCCATGATTAGCTGTTCAGGAGTTTTATGGCTTGGGGGTAGAAGCTGTTGAGAATCCTTTTGGACCTAGACTTGGCGCTCTGGTACCGCTTGCCGTGTGGTAGCAGAGAGAACAGTCTATGACTAGGGTGGCTGGAGTCTTTGACAATTTTGAGGGCCTTCCTCTGAGACCGCCTGGTATAGAGGTCCTGGATGGCTGGAAGCTTGGCCCCAGTGATGTACTGGGCCGTATGCACTACCCTCTGTAGTGCCTTGCAGTCGGAGGCTGAGCAGTTGCCATACCAGGCGGTGATGCAACCAGTCAGGATGCTCTCGATGTTGCAGCTGTATCACTTTTTGAGGATCTGAGGACCCATGCCAAATCTTTTCAGTCTCCTGAGGGGGAATAGGCTTTGTCGTGCCCTCTTCACGACTGTCTTGGTGTGTTTGGACCATAATAGTTCGTTGGTGATGTGCACACCAAGGAACTTGAAGCTCTCAACCTGTTCCACTACAGCCTGTCGATGAGAATGGGGGGCATGCTCAGTCCTCTTTTTTTTCCTGTAGTCCACAATCATCTCCTTTGTCTTGATCACGTTGACGGAGAGGTTGTTATCCTGGCACCACACGGCCGGATCTCCTCCCTATAGGCTGTCTCATCGTTGTCGGTGATCAGGCCTACCACTGTTCTGTCGTCAGCAAACTTAATGATGGTGTTGGAGTCGTGCCTGGCCATGCAGTCATGGGTGAACAGGGAGTACAGGAGGGGTCTGAGCATGCACCCCTGATGGGCCCCCGTGTTGAGGATCAGTGTGGCAGATGTGTTGTTACCTACCCTTACCACCTGGGGGTGGCCCGTCAGGAAGTTCAGGATCCAGTTGCAGAGGGAGGTGTTTAGTCCCAGGATCCTTAGCTTAGTGATGAGCTTTGAGGGCACTATGGCGTTGAATGCTGAGCTGTAGTCAATGAACAACATTCTCACGTGTCCAGGTGGGAAAGGGCAGTGTGGAGTGCAATAGAGATTGCATCATCTGTGGATCTGTTGGGGCGGTATGCAAATTGGAGTGGGTCTAGGGTTTCTGGGATAATGGTGTTGATGTGAGCCATGACCAGCCTTTCAAAGCACTTCATGGCTACAGACATTTAGGCAGGTTATCTTAGTGTCCTTGGGCACAGGGACTATGGTGGTCTGCTTGAAACCTGTTGGTATTACAGACTCAGTCAGGGACATGTTGAAAATGTCAGTGAAGACACTTGCCAGTTGGTCAGCACATGCTCGAAGTACACGTCCTGGTAATCCGTCTGGCCCTGTGGCCTTGTGAATGTTGACCTGCTTAAAAGTCTTACTCACATCGGCTACGGAGAGCGTGATCACATAGTCATCCGGAACAGCTGGTGCTCTCATGCATGCTTCATTGTTGCTTGCCTCGAAGCGAGCATAGAAGTGATTTAGCTCGTCTGGTAGGCTTGTGTCACTGGGCAGCTCGCGGCTGTGCTTCCTTTTGTAGTCTGGATAACTGGATAACAGTCATTCAAGTTCAGCATAGCTAGCAAAGCGATTCTCATTTCTTGCTAGCTAACCAAATGACACCTGCATCTCTAGCTGTAGCCAACGAAAAACAAAATGAGGGGAAAAAGTTGGTCACGCTCCCATTCCTCCAATGACATGACATCCTCCCAGCAGCTAGCTAGTTAGCTAACGTCAGGCTCTCTGTTTTTAGCTTGCTAAATGAATAGCTACATAAATAGATACGCTAGCCTATTAGCAACATTATTACTAACTTGAGATCCTTGCCCTTGCTAGTTTGATTGTATTGACATTCCCAGCCTTATTTACTTTCGTCCATTTTTGTCCAAAATACTGAGTGACTGAAACTGAAACAGTACATCCCGAATGGGTGGAGTCAGCAAGCAATGTACCAGGCCAGCTGTGATTTACAACCAGATAGCAATTTTTTGAGAACTACCAAGAAGTGTATTGGTGAATTATATTAATCATGCATTGAACTGCATCCATTTCTTCTGCCAACAATGCCTTAGTGTACGTCATGGAATGTTTTGTCAAATATAACCTATTTTTAAAACCTCTTATAAAGTTGGTTTTGTAGCATAAACTGGGAATTTTATATTTGTTTACTGACATTATGATTGTCTGTTTCATATATGCAAAGTAGTTAAAACGCTGTCAGTTCCACTTGAAGTAAGCTAGCTAAGAGTGAGGGGAGAGCATCGAATCTCAGCTAGCTAACGTTAGCATTGCTATCTTTGATTAACTTTGCTAGCTAATGGCAACATTGCCATCTCTCTAAAGTACATTTGATGACATGGTGGCAAAGTTATTTCCTACTAATTATTTGCCTACAAAGTCATCGTATTTCCAGGCCACTATAGTGTAATTTAGACCAAAAAAAACTATTTAGATGAAACAGTCATTAGGTTCAGAATGACTGGGCATCACTTGAATTTTTAAGCACCACTATGGCAGAGGAGTCTTTTACATAGAACGTTCATAAGAATGGCATGACGAGAGGTGCAAACCATGAGTCATGTATATATACAGTGGCGGGCATAACTATTCACCCCCCGCCCCAAAGTCAATACTTTATAGAGCCACCTTTTGCAGCAATTTCAGCTGCAAGTCTCTTGGGGTATGTCTCTATAAGCTTGGCACATCTAGCCACTGGGATTTTTGCCCATTATTCAAGGCAAAACTGCTCCAGCTCCTTCAAGTTGGATGGGTTCCGCTGGTGTACAGCAAGCTTTAAGTCATACCACAGATTATCAATTGGATTGAGGTCTGGCCTTTGACTAGGCCATTCCAAGACATTTAAATGTTTCCCCTTAAACCACTCAAGTGTTGCTTTAGCAGTATGCTTAGGGTCATTGTCCTGCTGGAAGGTGAACCTCCATCCCAGTCTCAAATCTCTGGAAGACTGAAACAGGTTTTCCTCAAGAATTTGTATTTAGCGCCATCCATCATTCCTTAGATTCTGACAAGTTTCCCAGTTCCTGCCGATGAAAAACATCCCCACAGCATGATGCTGCCACCACCATGCTTCACTGTGCAGATGGTGTTCTCGGGGTGATGAGAGGTGTTGGGTTTGCGCTAGACATAGCGTTTTCCTTGATGGCCAAAATGCTCAATTTTAGTCTCATCTGACCAGAGTGCCTTCTTCCATATGTTTGGGGAGTCTCCCACATGTCTTTCGGTGAACACCATACATGTTTGCTTATTTTTTTCTGTATGGCTTAAAGTGGTCCTATGGACAGATACTCCAATCTCTGTTGTGGAGATTTGCAGCTCCTTCAGGGTTATCTTTGGTCTATTTGTTGCCTCTCTGATTAATGCCCTCCTTGCCTGGTCCGTGAGTTTTGGTGGGCGGCCCTCTCTTGGCAGGTTTGTTGTGGTGCCATATTCTTTAAATTTTTTAATAATTGATTTAATGGTGCTCCGTGGGATGTTCAAAGTGTATATTTTTTTATAACCCAACCCTGATCTGTACTTCTCCACAACTTTGTCCCTGAACTGTTTGGAGAGCTCCTTGGTCTTCATGGTGCCGCCTGCTTGGTGGTGCCCCTTTCTTAGTGGTGTTGCAGACTCTGGGGTCTTTCAGAACAGGTGTATATATACTGAGATCATGTGACAGATCATGTGACACAGGTGGACTTTATTTAACTAATTATGTGACTTCTGAAGGTAATTGGTTGCACCAGATCTTATTTAGGGGCTTCATAGCAAAGGGGGTAAATACATATGCACGCACCACTTTTCCGTTATTTATTTTGTAGAGTTTTTTAAAAGAAGTTATTTTTTTAATTCCACTTCACCAATTTGGACTATTTTTTGTATGTCCATTACATGAAATCGAAATAAAAATCCATTTAAATTACAGGTTGTAATGCAACAAAATAGGAAAAACGCCAAGGGGGATGATTACTTTTGCAAGGCACTGTAGATAGAGCCTCTGCCAATCTATGGGTCTGGGCTGCACTGTGCGGCATGGTGGGTGTTTCTCTATATAGAAAACAGATTAAGGCTCATTTACACAGCTGAGCCTCTGATATTGGGTTTGAATTCTGTATAGCAGGCTTCATACCAAAGGTCAGAGGTCAGTCATTCCTTTGTGTACACACGCACGCACACACACAACAGGGTAAGAGGTCAGCTATTCCTCTGTGTACTGAAACAAAATGAGAGATTTCCGGTGAGAGTATGACAGCGTTTTGCTTCAGGACCATCGTTTATATATATATTTTTTAGGCATTTAGCAGACGCTCTTATCCAGAGCGACTTACAGGAGCAATTAGGGTTAAGTGCCTTGCTCAAGGGCACATCGACAGATTTTTCACCTAGTCGGCTCGGGGATTAGAACCAGCGACCTTTCGGTTACTGGCACATCCATAGACGTGGTTTACATCCCAAATGGCACCCTATTCCCTACATAGTGCACTACTTTTGACCAAGGCACAGCAGGTAAGGGAGGATTTTCACATTAGGAGCTCATACGTATAGACGCTGCGTCCTCTATGAGCTCTGGTTAAAAGGGTGCCATTTGAGACACATCCATATTGTATGATCGGTGATTTATCAATGCCTCACATCTAGCTCTCTGTCTGTCAGACGTGAGTGATGTCATCATACTGAGACACCTCTAAACAGACTAACAAAAACATGTAATACTTGTGAGCCTTAGCCAGAGAAATAAACAGCCATTTTGAAATCAAAGTAATGACCATTCACGTTTCAATCAGTATAAGCTCACTGACATTGGCAAAT
>NW_028157451.1:62500-68842 GCF_964263955.1 Coregonus lavaretus
CATTCCGAGCTCACAGAACAGGGCTCCGGGCAGCCGAGCGGAAATGGAGGAAAACTAGACACCCTGCGGACCTGGCATCTTTTCACTTCCTCCTCTCTACATTTTCTTCATCTGTTTCTGCTGCTAAGGCCACTTTCTACCACTCTGAATTCCAAGGATCTGCCTCTAACCCTAGGAAGCTCTTTGCCACCTTCTCCTCCCTGCTGAATCCTTCTCCCCCTCCACCACCTCCTCCCTCTCTGTGGATGACTTCGTCAACCATTTTGAAAAGAAGGTTGACGACATCTGATCCTCGTTTGTTAAGTCAAATGACACTGCTGGTCCTGCTCACACTGCCCTACCCTATGCTTTGACTTCTTTCTCCCCTCTCTCTCCAGATAAAATCTTGCGACTTGTGCCGGCCGGCCGCCCAACAACCTGCCCACTTGACCCTATCCCCTCCTCTCTTCTCCAGACCATCTCTGGTGACCTTCTCCCTTACCTCACCTCGCTGATCAACTCATCCTTGACCGCTGGATATGTCCCTTCCGTCTTCAAGAGAGCGAGAGTTGCACCCCTTCTCAAAAAACCAACACTCGATCCCTCTGATGTCAACAACTACAGACCAGTATCCCTTCTTTCTTTTCTCTCCAAAACTATTGAGCGTGCCGTCTTTAGCCAACTCTCTTGCTATCTCTCTCAGAATGACCTTCTTGATCCAAACCAGTCAGGTTTCAAGACTGGTCATTCAACTGAGACTGCTCTTCTCTGTGTCATGGAGGCTCTCCGCACTGCTAAAGCTAACTCTCTCTCCTCTGCTCTTGTCCTTCTATACCTGTCTGCTGCCTTTGATACTGTGAACCACCTCTTTAAGGAACACCTGGGATAGGATAAAGTAATCCTTCTACTCCCCCCCCCCCCCCCCCTTACACCCCCCCCCAAAAAAAAAATACAAAAAAATAATAATAATTAGAATAATAATAATAATAATAATTGTAAAGTGGTTATCCCACTGGCTATAAGGTGATACAGTACCATGCAGGAGACACCGGAGATACTTTACCATACAGGAGATACAGGAGATACAGTACCATACAGGAGATACAATAAATACAGTGCCATACAACAGATAAAGTTCCATACAGGAGATAAAGTACAATACATGAGATACTTTACCATACAGGAGATACTGGCGATACAGGACCATACAGGATATACAGGAAATACAGGACCATACAGGAGATACAGGAGATACATGACATATTTTACCATACAGGAGATACAGGAGATACAGTACCATACAGGAGATACTGGCGATACAGGACCATACAGGATATACAGGAAATACAGGACCATACATGAGATACAGGGGATATAGTACCATACAGGAGATACAGGAGTTACAATACCATGCAGGAGATAGAGTACCCTGCAGGAAATACAGGAATATACAGGAGATACAGTACCATGCAGGAGATACATAACCATACAGGAGCTACAGTACCATACAGGAGATACAGGAGATACAGTACCATACAGGAGATACAGGAGATACAGGAGATACAGGAGATACAGTACCATACAGGATATACAGGAGATACAGTACAATACAGGAGATACAGTACCATACAGGAGATACAGTATCATACAGGAGATACAGTATCATACAGGAGAAAACAAACAAAACACGATCATGAAGTCCTCAGTGACAACGACTGAACATAGAACAAAAACCCACAAACACAAGGTGAAAACACACAGTTTAAATATGGCTCCCAATCAGAGATAACGAGCCGACAGCTGACACTCGTTACCTCCGATTGGGAGTCATTTGACCAAACACAACCAATGACAAAACCAACCAAACAAAACACAACCAAAACGAACACACCCTGGCTCAAAATACAAAGTCCCGGAGCCAGAGCGTGACAGTACCCCCCCCTAAAGGCGCGGACTGCGACCGCGCCTCAAAACCCCAAAACAGGGGAGGGCTGGGTGGGCATTACTCCTCGGAGGCGGCTCCGGTTCCGGGCTTGACCCCCACCCTTCTTCAATCTGGATCAGGCTGACGGCTCGCACCCTTGGCTTGGTGCGAGTAGCAGGGACGAGCTGAACCCGGCTGACGACTCGCACCCTTGGCTTGGTGCGAGTAGCAGGAACGGGCTGGACCAGGCTGACGACTCGCATCCCTGGTTTGGTGCGAGTAGCAGGAACGGGCTGAACCAGGCTGACGACTCGCACCGTAGGTTTGGTGCGAGTGGCAGGAACAGGCCGGGTCGGCCTGGCGACGCACACCGTAGGCTTTGCGCGTGGAACAGGAACAGGCCGGGCTGGGCTGGCGACGCACACCGTAGGCTTTGCGCGTGGAACAGGAACAGGCCGGGCTGGGCTGGCGACGCACACCGTAGGCTTAGTGCGAGGAGCAGGAACAGGCCGGGCTGGGCTGGCGACGCGCACCACAGACTCGGTGCGGAGCGCAGGAACGGGCCGGGCTGGGCTGTCGACGCACACCGTAGGTTTGGAGCGGGGAGCAGGAATAGACCGGACCGTACTGGGGACACACACCACTGGCTCTACACCGGGATCTGGAACGGGCCGGACCGGACTGGCAACACCCGCCAGTACCTCTCGCCGTGCCTCTATGCCTTCCATCCCCTCTTCTACCAGTGGCCCCCGTAACCTGGCGGCCTCCTCTGCGACCCCGCTGGACCGCTCCATAGCGGCCTCCTGCTGCCCCGATGTCGTGAACCCCCCCTAAAAAATTTCTGGGGTTCTCTCCTCCCCGTGGACCAGGCCTCTATAGTCCTCTCCCAACCTTCGCTCTTCTGTCTCCACCACTCGTCATCCAACTCCTGGAAACGCTGCTTGGTCTCGTTGTGGTGGGTTTTTCTGTCACGATCGTCTACGAAATGAGTGGACCAAGGCGCAGCGTGCGATACGAACATGACTTTAATTGGTAAAGTACACGAAACAAAACAAAACACGATCGTAAAGTCCACAGTGACAATGACTGACAAGGAACAAAAACCCACAAACACAAGGTGAACACAGACAGTTTAAATATGGCTCCCAATCAGAGATAACGAGCCGACAGCCGACACTCGTTACCTCTGATTGGGAGTCACTCGATCAACCAAGAAAACACAACCAAAGACAACCAACCAAAACACAACAAAACGAACACACCCTGGCTCAAAATACAAAGTCCCGGAGCCAGAGCGTGACAACCATACAGGAGATACACTACAATAAAGTAGATACAGGAGATACAGTACCATTCAGGAGATACAGTTCCATTCAGGAGATACAGTTCCATTCAGGAGATACAGTTCCATTCAGGAGATACAGTACCATACAGGAGATATTGTATCATGCAGGAGATACAGTACCATACAGGAGATACAGGATATACAGTACCATACAGGAGATACAGTTCCATACAGGAGATACAGTACCATTCAGGAGATACAGTACCATACAGGAGATATTGTATCATGCAGGAGATACAGTACCATACAGGAGATACAGTACCATTCAGGAGATACAGTACCATACAGGAGATATTGTATCATGCAGGAGATACAGTACCATACAGGAGATACAGGATATACAGTACCATACAGGAGATACAGTTCCATACAGGAGATACAGTACCATACAGGAGATACAGTTCCATACAGGATATACAGTACCATACAGGAGATATTGTACCATGCAGGAGATTGGGTACTATATAGGAGATACATTACCATACAGGAGATACAGGATATACAGTACCATACAGGAGATACAGCACCATACAGGAGATACAGTACCATACAGGAGATACAGTACCATACAGGAGATACAGTACCATACAGGAGATACAGTACCATACAGGAGATACATTACCATACAGGAGATACAGTACCAGACAGGAGATACACTACAAAAAAAGGAGATATAGGAGATACAGTACCATGCAGGAGATACAGTACCATACAGGTGATACACTACAATAAAGTAGATACAGGAGATACAGTACCATGCAGGAGATACAGTACCATACAGGAGATACAGTACCATGCAGGAGATACAGTATCATACAGGAGATACAGTATCATACAGGAGATACAGTAACATACAGGAGATACACTACAATAAAGTAGATACAGGAGATACAGTACCATGCAGGAGATACAGTACCATACAGGAGATACAGTACCATGCAGGAGATACAGTACCATACAGGTGATACACTACACAAAATGAGATACAGGAGATACAGTATCATACAGGAGATACAGTATCATACAGGAGATACAGTAACATACAGGAGATACAGTACCAGTCAGGAGATACAGGAGATACAGTGCCATACAGGAGATACAGTACCATACAGGAGATGAAGTACCATACAGGAGATACAGGAGATACAGTAGATACAGGAGATACAGTACCATGCAGGAGATACAGTACCATACAGGAGATACAGTACCATACAGGAGATACAGTACCATACAGGAGATGAAGTACCATACAGGAGATACAGGAGATACAGTGCCATACAGGAGATACAGTACCAGTCAGGAGATACAGGAGATACAGTGCCATACAGTAGATAAAGTACCATACAGGAGATACAGGAGATACCGTACCATACAGGAGATACAGTGCCATACAGGAGATGAAGTACCATACAGGAGATGAAGTACCATACATTACAAATTCTCTTCTAAGAGGCAGTGGTCATTTATTGCCACACAACTTCAAAGAGTCTCTCTGCTACTTCCTGTCGAGTCAAGAAGGGAAAAGCAACGGGATGTGAGTTTGTATAATCCTTCCTGACAGAATTAGTTTGCAATATTACGTGTGCGTCCCAAATGGGGTGCCATTTCGGACTCCGACTAGAATAGCGAAGGTCGGTAAACTCATTGTCATGGCCGCGGCTATACAAGGCAACCTGTCACTGAAATCCTGTTAAGGATGTTGGGCATTGTGCTTTTATCCCCAGCGTGACAAAACTCTGTCCTTCTATTTAGCTGGCCTTAGCTTTCATCTGTTGTTAGGCCAAGAGCTCTCCGACATGAAAGAGAATATGGCTGTGATCCTATTCCTAGTCCTTATTCTCTTTATGGTGAAGATGGGGGAAGATACAAAAAGAGGAAGACGTGATAGGAGTGAGGTGAGGAGGGAAGACTGAGAATAAGAGTTGTAGCAAGGAGGGAGGGGAGGTTGTGAATAGTGATGAGAGAGGAGAGGGCAGAGGATAGGTGGAGAGGAGAGGGGAGAGGATAGGTGATGGGAGAGGAGAGGGCAGAGGATAGGTGGAGAGGAGAGGGGAGGGAGGATAGGTGATGAGAGAGGAGAGGGCAGAGGATAGGTGGAGAGGAGAGGGGAGGATAGGTGATGAGAGAGGAGAGGACAGAGGATAGGTGGAGATGAGAGGGGAGGACAGGTGATGAGAGAGGAGAGGGCAGAGGATAGGTGGAGAGAAGAGGGGAGGGGAGGATAGGTGATGAGAGAGGAGAGGGCAGAGGATAAGTGGAGAGGAGAGGGGAGGATAGGTGATGAGAGAGGAGAGGGCAGAGGATAAGTGGAGAGGAGAAGGGAGGATAGGTGATGAGAGAGGAGAGGACAGAGGATAGGTGGAGATGAGAGGGGAGGATATGTGATGAGAGAGGAGAGGGCAGAGGATAAGTGGAGAGAAGAGGGGAGGATAGGTGATGAGAGAGGAGAGGGCAGAGGATAGATGGAGAGGAGAGGGGAGGGGAGGATAGGTGATGAGAGAGGAGAGGGCAGAGGATAGGTGGAGAGGAGAGGGGAGGATAGGTGATGAGAGAGGAGAGGGCAGAGGATAGGTGGAGAGGAGAGGGGAGGATAGGTGATGAGAGAGGAGAGGGCAGAGGATAGGTGGAGAGGAGAGGGGAGGATAGGTGATGAGAGAGGAGAGGGCAGAGGATAGGTGGAGAGGAGAGGGGAGGATAGGTGATGAGAGAGGAGAGGGCAGAGGATAGGTGGAGAGGAGAGGTTAGGATAGGTGATGAGATAGGAGAGGGCAGAGGATAGGTGGAGAGGAGAGGGGAGGGGAGGATAGGTGATGAGAGAGGAGAGGTGGAGAGGAGAGAGGAGAGGAGAGATTAGGGGAGGATAGGTGATGAGAGAGGAGAGGTGGAGAGGAGAGAGGAGAGGAGAGATGAGGGGA
The DNA here is from genome assembly GCF_964263955.1 of Coregonus lavaretus. NCBI lineage: Eukaryota > Metazoa > Chordata > Actinopteri > Salmoniformes > Salmonidae > Coregonus > Coregonus lavaretus. The sequence goes on from NW_028157451.1 coordinate 68,664, forward strand.
GAGGAGGAGAGGTGAGAGAGAAGAGAATAAGTGAGGAGAGGTGGAGAGGAGAGCAGAGGTGGAGAGGAGAGGTGAGAGGAGAGGAGAGGAGAGTGTTAGTATCTGGGAGGTTGTTACTAGTTTAGTGACCACAGGGGAAAGGTACACACCATAAGAGGTTAATGTATTGTCTCCAGATG
>NW_028157450.1:0-27514 GCF_964263955.1 Coregonus lavaretus
GATCTTAGCTGAGAGGAGACAGACAGACCTACAGAACAGTGTAGATCCTAGCTGGGGACAGGCAGACAGACAGATAGACAGACAGACAGACAGACAGGCCTACAGAACAGTGTAGATATTAGCTGGGGACAGACAGACAGACATATAGACAGACAGACAGACAGACAGACAGACAGACAGACATGCCTACAGAAGAGTGTAGATCCTAGCTGGAGACAGACAGACAGACAGACAGACAGACAGACAGACAGACAGACAGACAGACAGACAGACAGACAGACAGACAGACAGACAGACAGACAGACAGACAGACAGACAGACAGACAGACAGACAGACAGGCCTACAGAACAGTGTAGATATTAGCTGGGGACAGACAGACAGACATATAGACAGACAGACAGACAGACATACAGACAGACAGACAGACAGACAGACATACAGACAGACAGACAGACCTACAGAACAGTGTAGATATTAGCTGGGGACAGACAGACAGACATATAGACAGACAGACAGACATACAGACAGACAGACAGACAGACAGACAGACAGACAGACAGACAGACAGACAGACAGACAGACAGACAGACAGACAGACAGACAGACAGACAGACAGACAGACAGACAGACAGACAGACAGACAGACAGACAGACAGACAGACAGACAGACAGACAGACAGACAGACAGACAGACAGACAGACAGACAGACAGACAGACAGACAGACAGATAGACAGACAGACAGACAGACAGACAGACAGACAGACAGGCCAACAGAACAATGTAGATATTAGCTGGGGACAGACAGACTAACAGTGAAACGCTTCCTTACAGCCCTTCACAACAATACAGAGAAGAAGAAAATAGAGAAATAATAGAAAAATAAAACACGTAATAATAAAAGTAATAATAAATACACAACGAGTAACGATAACTTGGCTATATACACAGGGTAGATGATGTTCAGGGTCCTGTTGGTTCCAGACTTGGTACATCGGTACCGCTTGCCGTGCGGTAGCAGAGAAAACAATCTATAACTTTGGGTGGCTAGAATCTTTAACAATTTTTAGAGCCTTCCTCTGACACCGCCTGGTATAGAGGTCCTGGATTACAGGGAGCTCGGTCCCAGTGATGTACTGGGGCGTACGCAACACCCTCTGTAGCGCCTTGTGGTCGGATGTTAAGCAGTTGCTACGCCAAGCGGTGATGCAGCCAGTCAAGATGCTCTCAATGGTCCAGCTGTATAACTTTTTGAGGATCTGAGGGTCCATGCCAAATCTTTTCAGCCTCCTGAGGGGGAAGAGGCATTTGTGTCTCTTTTCATTCACCAATTTTACGTTCACCCCTGACTGTACTCTATTCTACTCCCTCCTGTCTCTCCTGAGAGGAACAGGGATAGTCTATCTGCACTGCAGGCTGTATACACTAACACCTGGACATGAGAATGCCTTACCCCAGGGGAACATGTTTACAAGGAGGAAAAACAGAGAGGGAAGCAGGAGAGATGGAGAGAGAGAAAGAAAGGAGAGAAAGAAAGGAGAGAGAGAGAGAGAGAGAGAGAGAGAGAGAGAGAGAGAGAGAGAGAGAGAGAGAGAGAGAGAGAGAGAGAGAGAGAGAGAGAGAGAGAGAGAGAGAGAGATGGAGAGAGAGAGAGAGAGAGAGAGAGAGATAGAGGGAGATATCTTGAGGGACCAGCATGCTCTAGGGTGCTTTGCTCTGTCAATGACAGTGAGAGAAGATAGAAAAAAACTAAACGAGATCAAAGATAAATGTGTTCAGATTGATCATTAGATAGAACCTTAGCTAGGACTATACATGGATCATAAGATAGGATCTTGGTAAATGACAGTGTATTAGGTACACCCATTTAGTACTTGGTCGGACCCCACTTTGCCTCCTGAAATGCCTGAATTCTTCGGGGCCTTCTACAAGGTATCGGAGACGTTCCACAGGGATGTTGGTCCATGCTGATGCGATGGCAGACTGCTGCAGATTGGACGGCGGTATATTCATTCTGCGGACAGTCCGTGACCACACACCTCTCCAAAGTGTGCGCAGTTGCTAAGTCATTTCAATGCACTTTTACGACTCAAAAGAGAGACTTCAACCATAAGGTGCCTTTCTGTTCTCTCCTAGCTGGGCCGTTGAGACACTAGAGCAGCATACTGGTGGTTGTTTTGTGTGCAACACAGCCCTGCATCTGCGCCATGGCACAATTATTGTTGTTGTTTACAAAATCCAAAAACGTTCCATTACATATCGCAATCTGGGTCAGATGGGAATATTGCCAACATATTTGTTCATCTACCTCAACGAAAAAAATAATAATAACATTATCATTGAAACAGTGAATCAGTAATACTTAATTTGAAGGTCACTTAATATTAAGTGCTTATGAATCATTATCAAATCATTTGCTACAATGACCCTTCACCTACCTATTAACTATTCAATGAATGACATCTCAACGGAAAACTCAGTCAGGCAAACCCACTAACCCAGTCATATGAATCATTTCATACAGTAAGCCTCAAGCGTTCCAGGTCTCAGAGCCCCATTCCCTTAAACAGCTTACAACTCCCAAGGTAACAACCCCCAAGGGATAGTAGTTACAACCCCCAAGAGATAGTAGTTACCACCCCCAAGAGATAGTAGTTACAACCCCCAAAGGATAGTAGTTACAACCCACAAGGGATAGTAGTTACAACCCCCAAGAGATAGTAGTTACAACCCCCAAAGGATAGTAGTTACAACCCACAATAGATAGTAGTTACAACCCCCAAGAGATAGTCATTACAACCCCCAAGAGATAGTAGTTACAACCCCCAAGAGATAGTAGTTACAACCCCCAAGAGATAGTAGTTACAACCCCCAAGAGATAGTAGTTACAACCCCCAAGAGATAGTCATTACAACCCCCAAGAGATAGTAGTTACAACCCCCAAGAGATAGTAGTTACAACCCCCAAGAGATAGTAGTTACAACCCCCAAGAGATAGTAGTTACAACCCCCAAGAGATAGTAGTTAAAACCCCCAAGAGATAGTAGTTACAGCCCCCAAGAGAATAGTAGTAACAACCCCCAAAGGATAGTAGTTACCACCCCCAAGAGATAGTAGTTACAACCCCCAAAGGATTGTAGTTACAACCCCCAAGAGATAGTAGTTACAACCCCCAAGATATAGTAGTTACAACCCCCAAGAGATAGTAGTTATAACCCCCAAGAGATAGTAGTTACAACCCCCAAGGGATAGTAGTTACAACCCCCAAGGGATAGTAGTTACAACCCCCAAGAGATAGTAGGTACCACCCCCAAGAGATAGTAGTTACCACCCCCAAGAGATAGTAGTTACAACCCCCAAGAGATAGTAGGTACCACCCCCAAGAGATAGTAGTTACCACCCCCAAGAGATAGTAGTTACAACCCCCAAGAGATAGTAATTACAACCCGCCAAGGATCACATAGTGCTTCTAGTGCTGTTCCCACCACTATATGACAGTTTGCAAAGCAGTCAGCAGCAAAAACTGAATTACAAGTCAAATGGCTGTGAGTTCCACTCAGTGCCAAGCGAGCGAATCAGAAATCAGCACCAGGCACTCTACACTAAATTGGCTAGCATTGGGCGTTATTTACGTTGCCTCAGAGAGGGTGGGGGGTGATGGGGGAGAAAATCTATGTGGATACAAACACTATAATGGTGGAATAATGTGTTCCCTCGGGTCAGAGGCACTGGAATGGTGGAATAATGTGTTCCCTCGGGTCAGAGGCACTATAATGGTGGAATAATGTGTTCCCTCGGATCAGAGGCACTATAATGGTGGAATAATGTGTTCCCTCGGATCAGAGGCACTGGACTGGTGGAATAATGTGTTCCCTCGGGTCAGAGGCACTGGACTGGTGGAATAATGTGTTCCCTCGGGTTAGAGACACTGGAATGGTGGAATAATGTGTTCCCTCAGGTCAGAGGCACTGGAATGGTAGAATAATGTGTTCCCTCGGGTCAGAGGCACTGGAATGGTAGAATAATGTGTTGCCTTGGGTTACAGGTACTGGAATGGTAGAATAATGGGGTCTGGAGTCTAGGACGTCTGTTACACTGCCTGGTAAACTGGATACATAGTGGGGTCTGGGGTCTAGGATGTCTGTTACACTGCCTGGTAAACTGGATACATGGTGGGGTCTGGGGTCTAGGAAGTATGTTACACTGCCTGGTAAACTGGATACATAGTGGGGTCTGGGGTCTAGGATGTCTGTTACACTGCCTGGTAAACTGGATACATAGTGGGGTCTGGAGTCTAGGACGTCTGTTACACTGCCTGGTAAACTGGATACATAGTGGGGTCTGGGGTCTAGGATGTCTGTTACACTGCCTGGTAAACTGGATACATAGTGGGGTCTGGGGTCTAGGACGTCTGTTACACTGTCTGGTAAACTGGATACATAGTGGGGTCTGGGGTCTAGGATGTCTGTTACACTGCCTGGTAAACTGGATACATAGTGGGGTCTGGGGTCTAGGACGTCTGTTACACTGCCTGGTAAACTGGATACATAGTGGGGTCTGGAGTCTAGGACGTCTGTTACACTGTCTGGTAAACTGGATACATGGTGGGGTCTGGGGTCTAGGACGTCTGTTACACTGTCTGATAAAATGGATACATAGTGGGGTCTGGGGTCTAGGACGTCTGTTACACTGCCTGGTAAACTGGATACATGGTGGATACATAGTGGAATGCTAACAAACATGTAGGAATAGACGGACACACACTCACACTCACACACACACACACACACACACACACACACACACACACACACACACACACACACACACACACACACACACACACACACACACACACACACACACACACACACACACACAGCCACACACACACACACACACAAACACACACACACACACACACACACACAGCCACACACACACACACACACACACACACACACACACACACACACACACACACACACACACAGCCACAAACACATACACACACACACACACACACACACACACAAACTCAGGCTGACACATCCTCCTCCCCTCTCTCCCATTGGGCCACAGACCAGTCCATCACAGGTGTCACAGGTTTCAATTAATGCTGACTCAAGCAGAATCCTCCAATCCCCGGACAGAGGGAACTAACCTCTTCCTCTGATTGGTTAAGGGATACTCCATCTCTTCAGTCATGGCGATTGCTAACACACACACACACACACACACACACACACACACACACTCCCACAAATGTGCACACACACAGACACACACACACACACACACTCCCACACACACACACACACACACACACACACACACACACACACACACACTCCCACAAATGTGCACACACACAGACACACACACACACACACACACTCCCACACACACCCACACACACAGACACACACACTCCCACACACACAGACACACACACACACACACACACACACACACACACACACACACAGCCACACAAACACACACACAGCCACACACACAGCCACACACACACACACACACACACACACACACACACACACACTCCCACAAATGTGCACACACACAGACACACACACACACACACACACTCCCACACACACCCACACACACAGACACACACACTCCCACACACACAGACACACACACACACACACACACACAGCCACACACACACACACACACAGCCACACACACAGCCACACACACACACACACACACACACACACACACACTCCCACAAATGTGCACACACACACACAGCCACACACACACACACACACACACACACACACACACACACTCTCTGTTAGTCCAGAGGTTTCCGTCAGACAGATTGATTGGATTGCAGTCCAGACCTTTATTTAGTGTAGAAGACCATGACTTGTGCTACACACCACAAAAACAAGGTTAGTCAATCAATCAATCAATTTTATTTTATATAGCCCTTCTTACATCAGCTAATATCTCGAAGTGCTGTACAGAAACCCAGCCTAAAACCCCAAACAGCTAGTAATGCAGGTGTAGAAGCACGGTGGCTAGGAAAAACTCCCTAGAAAGGCAAAACCTAGGAAGAAACCTAGAGAGGAACCAGGCTATGAGGGGTGGCCAGTCCTCTTCTGGCTGTGCCGGGTGGAGATTATAACAGAACCATGCCAAGATGTTCAAAAATGTTCATAAGTGACAAGCATGGTCAAATAATAATCAGGAATAAATCTCAGTTGGCTTTTCATAGCCGATCATTAGAGTTTAAAACAGCAGGTCTGGGACAGGTAGAGGTTCCATAACCGCAGGCAGAACAGTTTAAACTGGAATAGCAGCAAGGCCAGGCGGACTGGGGATAGCAAGGAGTCACCACGGCCGGTAGTCCCGACGTATGGTCCTAGGGCTCAGGTCTCTCAGTTGGCTTTTCATAGCCGATCATTTAGAGTCCCCCTACCGTTTATTTACCTGAACAGTGACGCTAGCCTTACAGAGTAGACTTGTTTTAAATAGACGATGAGCAGTTGCTACATCCATTTTGGGACTTTTAAATTAATGATATACAGAACCAGTCAAGGGTTTTTCTTTATTTTTACTATTTTCTACATTGTAGAATAATAGTGAAAACATCAAAACTATGAAATAACACATATGGAATCATGTAGTAACCAAAATAAGTGTTTAAAAAAATCAAAATATATTTCACATTTGAGATTCTTCAAAGTAGCCACCCTTTGCCTTGATGACAGATTTGCACACTCTTGCCATTCTCTCAACCAGCTTCATGAGGTAGTCACCTGGAATGCATTTCAAAGAACAGGTGTGCCTTCTTAAAGGTATATTTGTGGAATGCGTTTTTTAGCCAATCAATTGTGTTGTGACAAGGAAGGGGTGGTGTACAGAAGATAGCCCTATTTGGTAAAAGACCAAGTCCATATTATGGCAAGAACAGATCAAATAAGCAAAGAGAAATGACAGTCCATCATTACTTTAAGACATGATGGTCAGCCAATCCGGAAGATTTCAAGAACTTTGAAAGTTTCTTCCAGTGCAGTCGCAAAAACCATCAAGCGCTATGATGAAACTGGATCTCATGAGGACCCTTGAATGAGTAGGTGTGTCCAAACACTATCTAGCCTCAAAACATGGTTCAAACTATAATTTTGATGTCATGGATGGTCAGTCCTTGCATCCATAGCTCTGTCTATGAATGTAACGGTGCTTATATTTGTCCAGCCCCATTCCTCAGCTTTTTACCGAAACAGGGGCGGGGAAATAATTTGTTATTGTTTTTACTGCTGATTGCTGCTTTAAGGTTTAACTGGTGAAAATTCCAGTGCTTGTGAATCCTCAACCTTAACCACCAACTCTCCATTCTCATGTAGCTTACCTACAACTCACAGACTCTGTCTTTCTCTCTCCAATATCTCCCCCTCTCGCCCTTCTCATCCATTCTCTCTCTCAACTAGATATTTATATACTGCTGTGTAACTAGATGTTTCTCTCTATGCTGCTGTGTAACTAGATGTTTCTCTCTATGCTGCTGTGTAACTAGATGTTTCTCTCTATGCTGCTGTGTAACTAGATGTTTCTCTCTATGCTGCTGTGTAACTAGATGTTTCTCTCTATGCTGCTGTGTAACTAGATGTTTCTCTCTATGCTGCTGTGTAACTAGATGTTTCTCTCTATGCTGCTGTGTAACTAGATGTTTCTCTCTATGCTGCTGTGTAACTAGATGTTTCTCTCTATGCTGCTGTGTAACTAGATGTTTCTGTCTATGCTGCTGTGTAACTAGATGTTTCTCTATACTGCTGTGTAACTAGATGTTTCTCTATATGCTGCTGTGTAACTAGATGTTTCTCTCTATGCTGCTGTGTAACTAGATGGTTTATCTAGTAATCTATGGTCTCAATTTCTCTATCATGTTGATCTAGTAATCTATGGTCTCTATTTCTCTATCAGTGTCACGGTTGTTCATAGACGGGACGGACCAAGGCGCAGCGTGATATGCATACATGTTTATTTAAATTTAATAAACACTTGACAAAACAATAAACGAAACGTGACGTCGGAAGGCTATACACACAAGCCAAACTCACAGAGCACAAAACAAGATCCCACAATACAGGCAGGAAAACTGGCTGCCTAAGTATGATTCCCAATCAGATCCCCAATAATAGGAAGGGTGAAGATACTCCAGGTATCACTGGTCAAACTAATAGGAAGGGTGAAGGTATGCCAGGTATCACTGCTCAATAGGAAGGGTAAAGGTATTTTTTATTTTATTTTTTATTTGTCCTTTATTTAACTAGGCAAGTCTGTTAAGAACAAATTCTTATTTGTGGTCCTCTGTAGCTCAGCTGGTAGAGCACGGCGCTTGTAACGCTAAGGTAGTGGGTTCGATCCCCGGGATCACCCATACACAAAAAAAAATGTGTGCACGCATGACTGTAAGTCGCTTTGGATAAAAGCGTCTGCTAAATGGCATATTATTATTTTTATTATTTACAATGACGGCCTACTCCAGGTATCACTACTCAAACTAATAGGAAGGGTGAAGATACTCCAGGTATCACTACTCAAACTAATAGGAAGGGTGAAGATACTCCAGGTATCATTGCTCAATAGGAAGGGTAAAGGTATTTTTTATTTTATTTTTTATTTGTCCTTTATTTAACTAGGCAAGTCTGTTAAGAACAAATGCTTATTTACAATGACGGCCTACACCAGGTATCACTGCTCAAACTAACAGGAAGTGTGAAGGTACTCCAGGTATCACTGCTCAACAGGAAGGGTGAAGGTACTCCAGGTATCACTGCTCAACAGGAAGGGTGAAGGTACTCCAGGTATCACTGCTCAAACTAACAGGAAGGGTGAAGGTACTCCAGGTATCACTGCTCAAACTAACACTGCATTCTGTCCTCTCTTCCATGTTACTCTACCTGCAATGGTGACCACTGGCCACGCTGGGCGATCCATTAATTATCACTGATGCTGGCAAACCAATGGCTAGATACTGGTTTTCATCACGGCTCCGTCTCCTCTTCCAACGCTGTGGGAAATCTCCTGAGCTATATGCAGCCCATTCATTTGGCATCGGCGCTGCTTCAACGGCTTCTCTATCTGTTCCTAGCATCCACACTGGAGATCACGGGGCGTCGGTCCTCTGCTTCCTACCAACGCTATATTAGATGAATTGCCAAGGATATTAAACACCATCCCTTACATGGTAGGCTATGTCGGCATTCAGCCCACAGTCAATAGCATTGATTTGGTGGGTTGTCGTGATGAAGTTATATTGGCACAGGTGGTTGCTTTAGGTTGCGTGTTAGATAGTCAGGCTACTCCTGTAGTCCAGTGAGAGCACCCGGCGTCTCTAGGGCGTCTACGTTGGCAAGATGAGCAGACAGTTCCCTGGACCGGTCTAGCTGAAACAATAGAACAGTAACAGCCAAATGCCTGTTCCCTCGACTTGACGTACACCGCATTCACGTGCCAGTCGGAACTAGGAAACTCAGAAATGTCCAACTTTGCTAACTGATTGAATGCAGCACATGTATGAGTTGGATATTTCAGAGTTTCCTAGTTCCGACTAGCAGGTGAACACAGCTTTAGACCTGTCATAGTCCCTTGTCGCCAGTTTGTCACTAGTTACCACAGCAACAAAGTCAACATTGGCTGTACCTTAAAAATGCATAAAAACAAGAATTCCCTTTTTGGTCTTAATTTAAGGGTTAAGCAGTGTGGTTAATGTTAGGTTTAAGGTTAGTATTAGGTTTAAAATCAGATTTTAAGAAGAAAAATTGTAGAAATAGGTGATGTTTAGCCATGATTGTGTGTGTGTGTGTGTGTGTGTGTGTGTGTGTGTGTGTGTGTGTGTGTGTGTGGGCAACAGTACTCTAAGTGAGCCCCGTGGAGGTAATCATAATCAAATGCAATTTGTCACGAACAACAGTTTATAAAAGGTATAAAAGGGGCAGTGAAATGTAGGAAGCTGGGAACAGGGAGTCTGTCGGCACCATCATCTTGAATGCTTGAATCACATTCATTAATTACATCCAGAGCAAAGACAGCTGTCAGAGTGACGGTCACACACACACACACACACACACACAGAGACACACACACACACACACACACACACACACACACACAGACACACACAGACACACACGCGTGCGCACGCGCACACACACACACAAACACACACACACACACACACACACACACAAACACACACACACACACACACATACACACAACACACACACACACACACACACACACACACACACACACACACACACACACACACACACACACACATACATACACACACATACACACACACACCCGAAGCTAAATAAAGCCAGAGACAGGACATGCTGATTTCCTGCAGGTCATAGCATAGTAAATATTTTAACCAGCACCAAGCCCCACCCTCTCCCCGTCTGCTCCACACAAGACGTCCCCCTGGGCTGGGTACTCACCACTGGGATGACCTTTCTGCACTGCTGACCTCCAGCAGTTGACCAACCAACCAACCAGCACCAGTTGACCAACCAACCAACCAGCTCTCCCAATCCCTCCCCCACATAGAAACTGGGTATCCACCACTTCCAGTGCCCCTCAGCATCCCTACCTCCAGCAGTTTACCAACCATCAACCACCATACCCAACCCTCTCCCCGTCCCCTCTCCATAAAATGTCCCCTTCGGTTGGGTACTCACCACTGGGAGGACCCGTCCGTGCCGCTGACCTCCAGCAGGTCATAGTCGTCCTCCAGTGTGAAGTCAGAGAAGACCAGGGCGATGGTGTCTCCAGGCTCAGCCAGGACGGTCCAGGTACAGTCTGCGTTGTTGCTGTACTCCCCTGGGTAGTTGGGGCTGGTGATCACACCACTCTGGCCTCGCAACGTACCCCCACAACCATCATCCGCTGGGGGGAGAGAGAAGAGAGACACAGGTTAGACAGAGAAGAAAGAGAGAGACACGTTAGAAACAGGAATGGTAAGCGTACATGTCTATTTCATATTGTGAGGTAGCGTTGTCACGATTACAATATTTTACTAACGATACGATACCAGGGCAAGTATCACGATACAGAGTAGTATCACGACACCACGGGGGAACAATTCAGTGGCCTAGTGTCCTGTTCGCCCCGTTCCCCTACGCTTGTTCCCCTTTTCTAAATGTTATGTGCATGTGCTACACAAAAAACCTGTCACTGATATTCACACTTCTACTGAATACAACACCTATTGAATTAACTTCACACTGACTTGGCTGGAGGAGGGAGGAAGGAATATCCATGATTAATGACCTGTGATTGGCTGGAGGAGGGAGGAAGGAATAATGACCTGCATGTCATTGTGGCAGTAAGTGAGAAACCCTGCATGAAATCTATACTCTTCAATTAACACAGAGACTAACAGACTATCCATCCCTCACACACTCTCCATCCCTCACAGACTCTCCATCCCTCACACACTATCCATCCCTCACACACTATCCATCCCTCACACACTCTCCCTCCCTCACACACTCTCCCTCCCTCACACACTCTCCCTTCCTCACACACTCTCCCTCCCTCACACACTCTCCCTTCCTCACACACTCTCCCTCCCTCCCTCACAGACTCTCCCTCCCTCACACACTCTCCATCCCTCACACACTCTCCCTCCCTCACACACTCTCCCTCCCTCACAGACTCTCCCTTCCTCCCTCACAGACTCTCCCTCCCTCACACACTCTCTCTCCCTCACACATTCTCCTTCCTCACACACTCTCCCTCCCTCACAGACTCTCCCTCCCTCACACATTCTCCTCCCTCACACACTCTCCCTCCCTCACACACTCTCTCTCCCTCACACATTCTCCTTCCTCACACACTCTCCCTCCCTCACAGACTCTCCCTCCCTCACACATTCTCCTCCCTCACACACTCTCCCTCCCTCACACACTCTCTCTCCCTCACACATTCTCCTTCCTCACACACTCTCCCTCCCTCACAGACTCTCCCTCCCTCACACATTCTCCTCCCTCACACACTCTCCCTCCCTCCCTCACACACTCTCCCTCCCTCACAGACTCTCTCTCCCTCCCTCTCTTCTACAAAAACACAGGTCCTTATAAAAACGTTTGGCACCAAACAGAATGTGAGGAGCACCATAAAGAGATGGGTGTTTGGTGTAGTGTCATCTTCCATTATCCCTGTATGAAAGAGATGGGTGTTTGGTGTAGTGTCATCTTCCATTATCCCTGTATGAAAGAGATGGGTGTTTGGTGTAGTGTCATCTTCCATTATCCCTGTATGAAAGAGATGGGTGTTTGGTGTAGTGTCATCTTCCATTAGCCCTGTATGAAAGAGATGGGTGTTTGGTGTAGTGTCATCTTCCATTAGCCATGTAGGAATCCTATCTCTGATGAGTAGGACACACTTTTCCTTTCTCTTTTCTTCCTGGGCCAATCAGAAGGTCTTACTGCCAGGTTAGCAGGATGTTAGCTAGCTCGGTAACATGACTGAACAATGTTGTTTGTTATCAAAGCAATAATTAGTGACCTGGGTTTAGTTTAAAACGGACCGTGACATAAAAAAAAAAAATTATATAAAATGCGAAATCATGCAGGGAGAATAAAAGGTAGCTTCGGTTGAAAGGGTCATATTTTATTAAACATTTGAGACGAGCGTTTTCTTTGCTGTGAAGCTGCACGCACGCCTGATGGGAAGCCGGTTTCCCTCTCTGGCACTGCGACGTGACCTACTCAGACTGGCCTGTGCTCTTGGTTATACCAGGGATTAAATGTCAATACATTGCACTCGGAAAGTATTCAGGCCCCTTTACTTTTTCCACATTTTGTTACGTTACAGCCTTATTCTAAAATGGATTAAATTAATAAAAATCCTCATCAATCTACACACAATATCTCATAATGAAAAAGCAAAAACAGATTTGGATTGACTCATGATTTCTGTATTTCCTTTTCAATACATTTACACACATTTCTAAAAACATGTTTTCACTTTGTCATTATTACATTTACATAACATTTTAGTCATTTAGCAGACGCTCTTTTAGTCATTTAGCAGACGCTCTTATCCAGTGGTCCTCTGTAGCTCAGCTGGAAGAGCACGGTGCTTGTAACGCCAGGGTAGTGGGTTTGATCCCCGGGACCACCCATACACAAAAAAAATGTATGCACGCATGACTGTAAGTCGCTTTGGATAAAAGTGTCTGCTAAATGGCATATTACTTACAGTTAAGTGAGTGCATACATTTTCATACTGGCCCCCCTGGCCCCCCCGTGGGAAACAAACGAAATTATGGGGTATTGTGTGTAGATTTTTGCAAATGTATTAAAAATATAAAACAGAAACACCATATTTACATAAGTATTCAGACCCTTTGCTATGAGACTCAAAATTGAGCTCAGGTGTATAATGTTTCCATTGATCATCCTTGTTTCAAGTTTCTACAACTTGATCGGAGTCCAACTGTGGTAAATTCAATTGATTTGACATGATTTGGAAAGGCACACACCTGTCTATATACAGTGCCTTGCAGAAGTATTCATCCCCCTTGGCGTTTTTCCTATTTTGTTGCATCACAACCTGTACTTAATTTTTTTTGTATTTTGTTTTTGTATTTCATGTCATGAACATACACAAAATAGTCAAAAGTGGAATGAAAAAAAATTAATAACAGAAAGGTGCATATGTATTCACCCCCTTTGCTTTGAAGCCCCTAAATATATCTGGTGCAAACAATTACCTTCAAAAGTCACATAATTAGTTAAATAAAGTCCACCTGTGTGCAATCTAAGTGTCATATGATCTGTCACATGATCTCAGTATATATACACCTGTTCTGAAAGGCCCCAGAGTCTGCAACACCACTAAGCAAGGGGCACCACCAAGCAAGCGGCACCATGAAGACCAAGGAGCTCTCCAAACAGGTCAGGGACAAAGTTGTGGAGAAGTACAGATCAGGGTTGGGTTATAAAAAAATATCAGAAACTTTGAACATCCCACGGCACAGCATTAAATCCATTATTAAAAAATGGAAAGAATAAGGTACCACAATAAACCTGCCAAGAGAGGGCCTCCCACCAAAACTCACGGACCAGGCAAGGAGGGCATTAATCAGAGGCAACAAAGAGACCAAAGATAACCCTGAAGGAGCTGCAAAGCTCCACAGCGGAGATTGGAGTATCTGTCCATAGGACCACTTTAAGCTGTACACTCCACAGAGCTGGGCTTTTCGGAAGAGTGGCCAGAAAAAAGCCATTGCTTAAAGAAAAAAATAAGCAAACACGTTTGGTGTTCGCCAAAGGCATGTGGGAGACTCCCCAAACATATGGAAGAAGGTACTCTGGTCAGATGAGACTAAAATTGAGCTTTTTGGACATCAAGGAAAATGCTATGTCTGGCGCAAACCCAACACCTCTCATCACGTAGAGAACACCATCCCCACAGTGAAGCATGGTGGTGGCAGCATCATGTTGTGGAGATGTTTTTAATTGGCAGGGACTGGCAAACTGGTCAGAATTGAAGGAATGATGGATGGCGCTAAATACAGGGAAATTCTTGAGGGAAACCTGTTTCAGTCTTCCAGAGATTTGAGACTGGGACGGAGGTTCACCTTCCAGCAGGACAATGACCCTAAGCATACTGCTAAAGCAACACTCGAGTGGTTTAAGGGGAAACATTGAAATGTCTTGAAATGGCCTAGTCAAAGCTCAGACCTCAATCCAATTGAGAATCTGTGGTATGACTTAAAGATTGCTGTACACCAGCGGAACCCATCCAACTTGACGGAGCTGGAGCAGTTTTGCCTTGAAGAAGGGGCAAAAATCCCAGTGGTTAGATGTGCCAAGCTTATAGAGAAAAACCCCAAGAGACTTGCAGCTGTAATTGCTGCAAAAGGTGGCTCTACAAAGTATTTATGCACGCTCTAGTTTTCTGTTTTTTTTTGTTGTCTTATTTCTTGTTTCTTTCTTTCTAAATAAAATATTTTGCGTCTTCAATGTGGTAGGCATGTTGTGTAAATCAAATGATACAAACCCCCCCAAAAATCTGTTTTAATTCCAGGTTGTAAGGCAACAAAATAGGAAAAATGCCAAGGGGGGTGAATAATTTCGCAAGCCACTGTATTTGGTTGTAATATTAATAATTTCACCTCTTGACGAGCAGTAGTCAGAACTACACATTTAATAGTAAATAATAATAATTAGGTGGGTGCTATTTCACACATGTACAAGTGTATGTATGTGAATTGGACATTTGTTTTTTGCATATCCCTGAGACATTATTACAGTAGTCCCGTGTCATGGCGTTTGTTTAATTTGGAAGTTTACATACACTTAGGTTGGAGTCATTAATACTCGTTTTTCAACCACTCCACAAATTTCTTTTTAACAAAACTATAGTTTTGGCAAGTCGGTTAGGACATCTACTTTGTGCATGAAACAATTAATTTTTCCAACAATTGTTTACAGACAGATTATTTCACTCATAATTCACTGAATCACAATTCCAGTGGGTTAGAAGTTGACATACCCTAAGTTGACTGTGCCTTTAAACAGCTTGGAAAACTGAAAACGTTTGTATGGGCAGAACTGAAAAGGCGTGTGCGAGCAAGGAGGCCTACTAACCTGACTCAGTTACACCAGCTTGTGGAAGGCTCCCTGAAACGTTTGACTCAAGTTAAACAATTTAAATTTAAAGGCAATGCTACCAAATACTAATTGATTGTATGTAAACTTCTGACCCACTGGGAATGTGATGAAAGAAGTAAAAGCTGAAATAAATCATTCTCTCTACTATTATTCTGACATTTCACATTCTTAAATAACAGTGTTGATCCTAACTGACCTAAGACAGGGAATTCTTATTATGATTAAATGTCAGGAATTGTGAAAAACTGAGTTTAAATGTACTTGGCTAAGGTATATGTAAACTTCCGTATATCAACAGTTTTATAAATATATATATATATATATATATATATATATATATATATATATATATATATAAATTACAGTTGTATTCTAATGTTACCCAAGGCCTTCATAAACACAACCAAATGAGTATTTTTGCGATAGCATATATAAAATATATTAATTAATTAAAAGTGAACTATACCAGTATTAATGTTTTTTGGGGGTTAATTTCCCATCCTTTGTGCCTGTCAACCAGCAGAAGGGCGCATTTGTCAATGTACTGTTAGCTGATAGTGTATACTTTGCAAGTTACCAGTAGAAACTTTGTACAGTTGGCTAAACATAGTGGTAGACGTACAGTGAGGGAAAAAAGTATTTGATCCCCTGCTGATTTTGTATGTTTGCCCACTGACAAAGAAATGATCAGTCTATAATTTTAATGGTAGGTTTATTTGAACAGTGAGAGACAGAATAACAACAACAAAATCCAGAAAAACGCATATCAAAAATGTTATGAATTGATGTGCATTTTAATGAGCGAAATAAGTATTTGACCCCTCTGCAAAACCTGACTTAGTACTTGGTGGCAAAACCCTTGTTGGCAATCACAGAGGTCAGACGTTTCTTGTAGTTGACCACCAGGTTTGCACACATCTCAGGAGGGATTTTGTCCCACTCCTCTTTGCAGATCTTCTCCAAGTCATTAAGGTTTCGAGGCTGACGTTTGGCAACTCGAACCTTCAGCTCCCTCCACAGATTTTCTATGGGATTAAGGTCTGGAGACTGGCTAGGCCACTCCAGGACCTTAATGTGCTTCTTCTTGAGCCACTCCTTTGTTGTGTTTTGGGTCATTGTCATGCTGGAATACCCATCCACGACCCATTTTCAATGCCCTGGCTGAGGGAAGGAGGTTCTCACCCAAGATTTGACGGTACGTGGCCCCGTCCATCGTCCCTTTGATGCGGTGAAGTTGTCCTGTCCCCTTAGCAGAAAAACACCCCCAAAGCATAATGTTTCCACCTCCATGTTTGATGGTGGGGATGGTGTTCTTGGGGTCATAGGTAGCATTCCTCCTCCTCCAAACACGGCGAGTTGAGTTGATGCCAATGAGCTCGATTTTGGTCTCATCTGACCACAACACTTTCAGCCAGTTCTCCTCTGAATCATTCAGATGTGCATTGGCAAACTTCAGACGGCCCTGTATATGTGCTTTCTTGCGCAGGGGGACCTTGCGGGCGCTGCAGGATTTCAATCCTTCACGGCGTAGTGTGTTACAAATTGTTTTCTTGGTACTATGGTCCCAGCTGCCTTGAGAACATTAACAAGATCCTTCAGTGTTGTTCTGGGCTGATTCCTCACCGTTCTCATGATCATTGCAACTCCACGAGGTGAGATCTTGCATGGAGGCCGAGGGAGATAGACAGTTATTTTGTGTTTCTTCAATTTGCAAATAATCACACCAACTGTTGTCACCTTCTCACCAAGCTGCTTGGCGATGGTCTTGTAGCCTATTCCAGCCTTGTGTAGGTCTACAATCTTGTCCCTGACATCCTTGGAGAGCTCTTTGGTCTTGGCCATGGTGGAGAGTTTGGAATCTGATTGATTGATTGCTTCTGTAGACAGGTGTCTATTGTACAGGTAACAAAATGAGATTAGGAGCACTCCCTTTAAGATGTGCTCCTAATCTCAGGTCGTTACCTGTATAAAAGACACCTGGGAGCCAGAAATCTTTCTGATTGAGAGGGGGTCAAATACTTATTTCCCTCATTAAAATGCCAAACAATTTATAACATTTTCAACATGCGTTTTTCTGGATTTTTTGTTGTTGTTATTCTGTCTCTCACTGTTCAAATAAACCTACCATTAAAATTATAAACTGATCATTTCTTTGTCAGTGGGCAAACGTACAAAATCAGCAGGGGATCAAATACTTTTTTCCCTCACTGTAGCTAATGTACTTTTTTTTCTCCATTCAACGTAGTCCTATCTAGCAAAGCTAGCTAACATGATCCCCTTTTCAACATTGTTTTTAAGTGTTAATGTTATTCCTGCTGACAGACATGATAGGCTATACAATAGGCTACATTAATTGATGGATCACGTCAAATTGGCTAGCTAGCTAACAACAGCTCAAGATAGTTAACAAGCTAACTTTCAGGGGATAAACTAGATGGCTTGCCATCTATAGTGGTGATAACAGAAGTCTGGCCGACAACTCTACCAGGACGAGGACTTGCTGATGTCAAGCTCTTTCCAAATGCCTAATCTCTGATGAAGCAAGCTAAATTACACATTGTTTGCTTAGCTAGCTAGCTAGCTAGCTACATGCCAAATGGATAGGCTACTCTCACACATCTGAAAATACATGATCAACTGATGTTTACTGATCATGAAAATCATGCAGTTACTGGCTGTATAACGCTGATGATAAATGTGGAATAATCAGAAATATGCGGTTCTAACTCTTCAAGAGGTGATAATATTAAAACCAAACAATCATAACATTTATTTTTACAATCCCTTGAAAATGGCATGCGTTTGTCAATGGATTTAGGTTTTAGGTTTTAGACCCCCACAGCAGTCAAATCGTTCTGCACCATATTGTGACGTTTCATTGATTTCATTGATTCCAACAACCAAATTACCTATAGTTTAATTGATCTTATGGGAACATAGAGAATGCAGTTAGCAGAACACTATGACATCGCGTCAGTCTACTTTCTAAAGCCGTAAACAACAGAATCCAATAGAACCAGTGTTAAAAAACACTCCAATATAACCTCAGGGTATTATGACTTATGATCTTATAGTCAGGGAAGTGCAAGGGTTGGCTGATGCAAGCCAAAGCAACGGGGGAGTGATTAAATTGGATTAAATTATATGAAATCTGATTTATTCCGATTTGTGTTAATAATTTCAGATTGGGAACACTCTCTTCCCTCCTTAAGATTATTATAAGGAGACAATTTAACAACAAAAAATGGTCTCCTGGTAATTGTGGCCCTGGGCTCTGTCTGTCTCTCCAGGGAGAGTAGAGTAGAAAGATGCTGTTAGCCTTTAAGCTGGTAAAGCTGGTAAAAAGCACTTGCATACACACACAGACACTAACACAAATGCACACATGCACACACACACACACACACACACACATACACACACGCAAGCACACACTTACTGTAAACAAAGACAATTACACTCAAAAGTGTCTATGTGTCTATGTGTCATCACAGATATCAGTCTAAGGCGCCTTCAGAAAGTATTCACACCCCTTGACCTTTTCCACATTTTGTCGTGTTACAGACAGAATTTAAAATTGGTTAAATGTAGATTTTGTGTCACTGATCTACACACAATAACGCATAATATCAAAGTGGAATTTTGTTTGTAGATGTATAATTTTTCTTTTTTTTTACGTAAAGCTGAAATGTCTTGAGTCTAAATAAGTTCAGTAGTAAACACTTAATAAATTGCATAAACTCACTCTGTGCACAATAATAGTGTTTAAAAATATTTTTGAATGACGACCCATCTCTGTACCCCACACATACAATGATTTGTAATGTTCCTCAATCGAGTTGTGAATTTCAAGCACAGATTCAACCACACAGACCAGGGAGGTTTTTCAACACCTCGCAAAGAAGGGCACCGATTGGTAGACACTGAATATCCATTTGAGCATGGTGAAGTTATTAATTAGGCTTTGGATAGTGTATCAATACACACAGTCACTACAAAGATACATGCATCCTTCCTAACTCAGAGGAAGGAAACTGCTCAGGGATTTCACCATGAGGCCAATGGTGATTTTAAAACATTTACAGAGTTGAATGGTTGTGATAGGAGAAAACTGAGGATGGATCAACAACATTGTAGTTACTCCACAATACTAACCATAATGACAGAGTGAAAAGAAGGAAGCCTGTACAGAGTACACATATTCCCAAACATGCAACCTGTTTGCAACAAAGCACTTAAGTAATACTGCAAAAGATGAGGCAAAGAAATTAACTTTTTTTTCCTGAATACAAAGTGTTGTGTTTTGGGGCAAATCCAGGAGAACAGATCACTGAGCAAAGCTCTTTATATTTTCAAGCATGGTGGTGGCTGCATCATGTTATGGGTATACTTGTCATCGGCAAGGACTAGGGAGTAATTTTTTTTAGGATAAGAATAAACTGAATACATCTATAAGCACAGGCAAAATCCTAGAGGATAAGCTGGTTCAGTCTGCTTTCCAACAGACACTGGGAGTAAAATTCACCTTTCAGCAGGACAGTAACCTAAACCAGAAGGCCAAATATACACTGGAGTCGCTCACCAAGACGGCATTGAATGTTCCTGAGTGGCCTAGTTACAGTTTTAACTTAAATCGGATTGAACATCTATGGCAAGACTTTTAAATGGTTGCCTAGCAATGATCAACACCCACCTTGACAGAACTTGAATAATGTTTTAAAGAATAATGTGCAGATATTGTACAATCCAGGTGTGCAAAGCGCTTAGAGACTTACCCAGCAAAAACTCACAGCTGTATGCTTTTACTTCCTGCTTTGTTCCTATGGTGATTCTAATATGGATTGACTCATGATTTCTGTATTTCCTTTTCAATACATTTACACAAATTTCTAAAAACAAGTTTTCACTTCGTCATTATTACATTTACATTACATTTTAGTCATTTAGCTGAAGCTCTTATCCACAGCGACTTACAGTTAAGTGAGTGCACACATTTTCATACTGGCCCCCCTGCCCCCCCCCCGTGGGAAACAAATGAAATTATGGGGTATTGTGTGTAGATGGAAGAGGGGGAAAAAAAAGTAAATTTCATCCATTTTGAATTCAGGCTGTAACACAACAAAATGTGAAATAAGTCAAGGGGTATGAATACTTTCTGAAGGGACCTATTTTAAACTTGTTTACTTTCAGGCCCACAGGGGGAGGGGGGGGGGGGGGGGGTTCTCTGGTCACAAGGGGGGGGGGGGGGGTCTGGGGGAATGGCCGTGGAAGCAGAGTATGATAAGGAGATGGAGAAAATTCTGGTATTCAAATGCAGAGGGAGTGGAAAAGAGAAACACACAGAAGAGCTGTTGTATAAAACACCTGTCTCTTCAAACTAAGGGCAACCATGGCATCCGTGAGGGAGAAGCGTTCATCCATGTATACGTGTAAGAGTAAAATCAAATCAAATCAAATTGTATTTGCCACATGAGCCGAATTCAACATACCTTACAGTGAAATGCTTACTTACAAGTCCTTAACCAACAATTCAGTTGTACGAAAAAAATAAAAAAATAAACTGTTAAGTAAAAAAATAGATAAGTAAAAAATAAATACATATACAGGGGGTACCGGTACAGAGTTAATGTGCTGGGGCACCGGTTAGTCGAGGTAATTGAGGTAATATGTACATGTCGGTAGAGTTAAAGGACTATACATAATAAACAGAGTAGAAGCAGCATGGGGGGGAGCAATGCAAATAGTCTGGGTAGCCATGATTAGCTGTTCAGGAGTCTTATGGCTTAGGGGTAGAAGCTGTTAAGAAGCCTTTTGGACCTAGACTTGGTGCTCCGGTACCGCTTGCCATCTATTACTAGGGTGGCTGGAGTCATTGACAATTTGTAGGGCCTTTCTCTGACACCGCCTGGCATAGAGGTCCTGGATGGCAGGAAGCTTGGCCCCAGTGATGTACTGGGCCGAACGCATTACACTCTGTAGTGCCTTGTGGTCGGAGGCCGAGCAGTTGCCATACCAGGCGGTGATGCAACCAGTCAAGATGCTCTCGATGGTGCAGCTGTATAACTTATAAAGGATCTGAGGACCCACGCCACATATTTTCAGTCACCTGAGGGGGAATAGGCTTTGTCGTGCCCTCTTCACGACTGTCTTTGTGTGTTTGGACCATGCCACCCACATACCATGTGGTCCTCTGTAGCTCAGCTGGTGGAGCACAGCGCTTGTAACGCCAAGGTAGTGGGTTCGATCCCCGGGACCACCCATACACAAAAATGTATGCACGCATGACTGTAAGTCGCTTTGGATAAAAGCGTCTGCTAAATGGCATATTATTATTATAGTTTGTTGGTGATGTGGACACCAAGGAACTGGAAGCTCTCAACCTGTTCCACTACAGCCCTGTCGATGAGAATGGGGGCGTACTCAGTCCTCCTTTTTTCCTGTAGTACAAAATCATGTCCTTTGACTTGATCACGTTGAGGGAGAGGTTGTTATCCTGGCACCACATGGCCAGGTCTCTGACCTCCTCCCTACAGGCTGTCTCATCGTTGTCGGTGATCAGGCCTATCCCTGTTGTGTCGTCGGCAAACTTAATGATGGTGTTGCAGTCATGGGTGAACAGGGAGTGCAGGAGGGGACTGAGCATGCACCCCTGAGGGGCCCCCGTGTTGAGGATCAACGTGGCAGATGTGTTGTTGCCTACCCTTACCACCTGGGGGCGGCCCGTCAGGAAGTCCAGGATCCTGCTGCAGAGGGAGGTGTTTAGTCCCAGGATCCTTAGCTTAGTGATGAACTTTGAGGGCACTATGGTGTTGAAAGTTGAGCTGTAGACAATGAAGAGCATTCTCACGTAGGTATTCCTCGTGTCCAGGTGGGAAAGGGCAGTGTGGAGTGCAATAGAGATTGCATCATCTGTGGATCTGTTGGGGCGGTAATGCAAATTGGAGTGGGTCTAGGGTTTCTGGAATAATGGTCTTGATGTGAGCCATGACTAGCCTTTCAAAGCACTTCATGGCTACATACAGTTGAAGTCAGAAGTTTACATACACCTTAGCCAAATACATTTAAACACATTTTGTTCTCACAATTCATGACATTTAATCCTAGTAAAAATTCCCTGTCTTAGGTCAGTTAGCATCACCACTTTACTTTAAGAATGTGAAATGTCAGAATAATAGTAGAGAGAATTATTTATTTCAGCTTTTATTTATTTTATCACATTCCCAGTGGATCAGAAATTGACATACACTCACTCATTAGTATTTGGTAGCATTGCCTTTAAATTGTTTAACTTGGGTCAACATCCCACAAGAAGTTGGGTGAATTTTGGCCCATTCCTCCTGACAGAGCTGGTGTAACTGAGTCAGGTTTGTAGGCCTCCTTGCTCGCACACGCCTTTTCAGTTCTGCCCACACATGTTCTATAGGATTGAGGTCAGGGCTTTGTGATGGCCACTCCAGTACCTTGACTTTGTTGTCCTTAAGCCATTTTGCCACAACTTTTGAAGTATGCTTGGGGTCATTGTCCATTTGGAAAACCCATTTGCAACCAAGCTTTAACTTCCTGACTTATGTCTTGAGATGTTGCTTCAATATATCCACATCATTTTCCTTCCTCATGATGCCATCTATTTTGTGAAGTGCACCAGTCCCTCCTGCAGCAAAGCACCCCCCCACAGCATGATGCTGCCACCCCCGTGCTTCACGGTTGGGATGGTGTTCTTCGGCTTGCAAGCCTGCCCCTTTTTCCTCCAAACATAACAATGGTCATTATGGCCAAACAGTTTTATTTTTGTTTCATCAGACCAGAGGACATTTCTCCAAAAAGTACAATCTTTGTCCCCATGTTCAGTTGCAAACCGTAGTCTGGCTTTTTATGGCGGTTTTGGAGCAGTGGCTTCTTCCTTGCTGAGCGGTCTTTCAGGTTATGTCGATATAGGACTCGTTTTACTGTGGATATAGATACTTTTGTACCTGTTTCCTCCAGCATCTTCACAAGGTCCTTTGCTGTTGTTCTGGGATTGATATGCACTTTTCGCACCAAAGTACGTTCATCTCTAGGAGACAGAATGCGTCTCCTTCCTGAGCGGTATGACAGCTGCGTGGTCCCATGGTGTTTATACTTGCGTACTGTTGTTTGTACTGATGAACGTGGTACCTTCAGGCATTTGGAAATTGCTCCCAAGGATGAACCAGACTTGTGGAGGTGTACAATGATTTTTCTGATTTATTTTGATTTTCCCACGATGTCAAGCAAAGAGGCACTGAGTTTGAATGTAGGCCTTGAAATACATCCACAGGTACACCTCCAATTGACTCAAATGATATCAATTAGCCTATCAGAAGCTTTTAAAGCCATGACATAATTTTCTGGAATTTTCCAAGCTGTTTAAAGGCACAGTCAACTTAATGTATGTAAACTTCTGACCCATTGGAATTGTGATACAGTGAATTATAAGTGAAATAATCTGTTTGTAAACAATTGTTGGAAAAATTACTTGTGTCATGCACAATGTAGATGTCCTAACCGACTTGCCAAAACTATAGTTTGTTAACAAGAAATGTGTGGAGTGGTTGAAAAATGAGTTTTAATGACTCCAACCTAAGTGTATGTAAACTTCCGACTTCAACTGTTTGTGAGTGCTACGGGTCGGTAGTCATTTAGGCAGGTTATCTTAGTGTTCTTGGGCACAGGGACTATGGTGGTCTGCTTGAAACATGTTGGTATTACAGACTCAGTCAGGGACATGTTGAAAATATCAGTGAAGACACTTGCCAGTTTGTCAGTGCATGCTCGGAGTACATGTCCTGGTAATCCGTCTGGCCCTGCGGCCTTGTGAATGTTGACCTGCTTAAAAGTTTTACTCACACCGGCCACGGAGAGCGCGATCACATAGTCATCCGGAACAGCTGATGCTCTCATGCATGCTTCAGTGTTGCTTGCCTCGAAGCGAGCATAGAAGTGATTTAGCTCGGCTGGTAGGCTTGTGTCTCTGAGCAGCTTGTGGCTTTGCTTCCCTTTGTAGTTTGTAATAGTTTTCAAGCCGAGCCAGTGTAGTACGATTCAATCTTAGACCTGTATTGACTCTTTGCCTGTTTGATGGTTTGTCTGAGGGCACAGCGGGATTTCTTATAAGCGTCTGGGTTAGAATCCCGCCATTTGAAAGCGGCAGCTCAACCCTTTAGCTCAGTGCGGATGTTGCCTGTAATCCACGGCTTCTGGTTGGGGTATGTACGCACGGTCACCGTGGGGACGACATCATCGATGCACTTATTGATGAAGCCAGTGACTACATTTTCAGATATTATACGTTTCTATTTTTGTCTTAAAGTTGTTTTCATTGCAAGTTAAAGGATATTTCTAGCTAGCTAGTTAACTTTAGATAGTTGGCTGGCTCGCTAGCTAACTTTACGTGTATAAGCTGTGTAGTAATAATATTTGTATCTCAGAAAAGCCATTTGCATTGCTAGTTATAGCTTAATGTTAGCTAGCTAGCCAACATTGAACCTAGTGGGTTAGCTTTAGCTACCTGCAGATTCATACTACAACATTTCACGCATGGTTGGCTAGCTATGACAATACGTTTGTATTGCTAGTAGTATGGGTTGGGATTATGGTTAATTGTTTAGCTAGCTAGCTAGCTAGCTACATGTCTAAACAAAAGACTCCACTTCCACAGTATGATTACCTGCCCTATCATGTCATGCCAGGTGTGTCTGGGGGTGATTATGGCCATGTGAACTACTTACTCACTCTGTTTAGCACATTGCCTCACATGTCTTAAAGAGATGGGTGGGGCTAAGGCTAAACTTCTGTCTTATCTAACTGTGCTGTTGAAGTATGCAACCTAGGAACCTCAAGAGTTAACCAATCCTGTGAACCGGTTAGGCAACTCAGGAGTCTATACTTCAACAGCACAGTTAGATAAGACGGAAGTTTATGAAGTAGGGCCTTGTAAACAAAAAGGGGGTAATGTAGAGGTCTTTAGCGAAGTCCAGCCAACCTTTTGATACAGGATGCAGTGACGAGTATCAAAACTGTCACCTGTAACAAAACAAAGGTTGACTGAATAATCTGCTTCCTACTGCTTAGAGAAAGGCACAATCTGTTTCTGTAGAAAAAAAAAATACTTTGAATATTAGCTTCTTAACCAGCTCATCTATATGTTTTTTAAACATCAAATCCATATCAATCCAAATGCCTAAGTATTTATATGCGGGAACACGTTCGATTGGAGAACCATCTAATGAGTGAACATGTTGTTCATCTGAAACGAGAGTTTGAAAACAACATATATTTTGTTTTTGCCCGTCTGAAGCAACAGTTTTAAATCAGCAAGGGATTCCTGCATAGCTAAAAACTCTGACTGTAGTTTTGACACAGCCGGATCAACAGTCGGGGCAGTAGCATGCATAATAATATCATGCACATATAGATGAAGTTTACAACTTATCATCCACATATACAGTGGGGGAAAAAAGTATTTAGTCAGCCACCAATTGTGCAAGTTCTCCCACTTAAAAAGATAAGAGAGGCCTGTAATTTTCATCATAGGTACACGTCAACTATGACAGACAAAATGAGAAAAAAAATCCAGAAAATCACATTGTAGGATTTTTAATGAATTTATTTGCAAATTATGGTGGAAAATAAGTATTTGGTCAATAACAAAAGTGTCTCAATACTTTGTTATATACCCTTTGTTGGCAATGACACAGGTCAAACGTTTTCTGTAAGTCTTCACAAGGTTTTCACACACTGTTGCTGGTATTTTGGCCCATTCCTCCATGCAGATCACCTCTAGAGCAGTGATGTTTTGGGGCTGTCGCTGGGCAACACAGACTTTCAACTCCCTCAAAAGATTTTCTATGGGGTTGAGATCTGGAGACTGGCTAGGCCACTCCAGGACCTTGAAATGCTTCTTACGAAGCCACTCCTTCGTTGCCCGGGCGGTGTGTTTGGGATCATTGTCATGCTGAAAGACCCAGCCACGTTTCATCTTCAATGCCCTTGCTGATGGAAGGAGGTTTTCACTCAAAATCTCACGATACATGGCCCCATTCATTCTTTCCTTTACACGGATCAGTCGTCCTGGTCCCTTTGCAGAAAAACAGCCCCAAAGCATGATGTTTCCACCCCCATGCTTCACAGTAGGTATGGTGTTCTTTGGATGCAACTCAGCATTCTTTGTCCTCCAAACACGACGAGTTGAGTCTTTACCAAAAAGTTATATTTTGGTTTCATCTGACCATATGACATTCTCCCAATCCTCTTCTGGATCATCCAAATGCACTCTAGCAAACTTCAGACAGGCCTGGACATGTACTGGCTTAAGCAGGGGGACACATCTGGCACTGCAGGATTTGAGTCCCTGGCGGCGTAGTGTGTTACTGATGGTAGGCTTTGTTACTTTGGTCCCAGCTCTCTGCAGGTCATTCACTAGGTCCCCCCGTGTGGTTCTGGGATTTTTGCTCACCGTTCTTGTGATCATTTTGACCCCACGGGGTGAGATCTTGCGTGGAGCCCCAGATCGAGGGAGATTATCAGTGGTCTTGTATGTCTTCCATTTCCTAATAATTGCTCCCACAGTTGATTTCTTCAAACCAAGCTGCTTACCTATTGCAGATTCAGTCTTCCCAGCCTGGTGTAGGTCTACAATTGTGTTTCTGGTGTCCTTTGACAGCTCTTTGGTCTTGGCCTTAGTGGAGTTTGGAGTGTGACTGTTTGAGGTTGTGGACAGGTGTCTTTTATACTGATAACAAGTTCAAACAGATGCCATTAATACAGGTAACGAGTGGAGGACAGAGGAGCCTCTTAAAGAAGAAGTTACAGGTCTGTGAG
>NW_028157449.1:0-23002 GCF_964263955.1 Coregonus lavaretus
GGGTTCAAGCATACAGTAGATAAACTGCCAACCGAGTACAGTATTGTATATGTGTATCAGCACAGAATACTTAAGTTATCAGAGCTCCCTTTAAATAGAGATTAATATGTAAATGACTCCCCTGGTTAAATAAAGCACACATAAATTAATTGGCATTTAGACATTAATGTTCAAATATTCTAAGTGTAAATTGACTAGTTACTAGGCAGTGGATGCTATATGCACAACATGACAGTGGTTTTTGAATGAGTAACATATCAAGAAGAAATGTGGCCCAAAAATAATATAAGCAAAATCAACAACATGCTTCTTAATTTTCCATCACTTCATTCTGGCTTCCTTCTAGCCCTGCAACTGTTCACCCAATAACCAAACCGTATTACATAGCCCTTGTCACCTCTTCTCTCCAAGTGAAATGATTTGACAGCCTTCACTAGTCTTGCCATATTCTGACTTGGAAACTTTTTAAAGTACTTTCACAGAGCTCTTTGGCAAATTGCCCTTGCATGGCCATTAAAGACAGTTGAAAGTCAATCTGATTCGTCTTGCATTGGCTCAACTAATAAAGCCCCCGAAGGTTGGATTTACACATAGAACTTTAATACTCATACATATTCATAAATATTCCATTATGGCTTAATCTCTCATTCTTCTGATTAGGTCTTAGAAGAATTCCCACAACACATCGCACACTCGCAGTATCTCCCTAGCTTCAGGACACACTATCTTAGAGAGGACACACGTGCAAGTCGTGCATACGTAATCAAGCTGATAGTATAAGCATCACGGGTATGAGTGTGTGTGTGTCGGTATCGCTCTGTATGAGTGTGTGTGTGTGTGTGTGTGTGTGTGTGTGTGTGCATGCATTTGTGTGTCTGTGTGAACCCCGTCTCTGTTTCAAGCCTGTCGTACGCTACTCTACTCTTCTGTACTGTACTCTATTCTACTCTACTCTACTGTACTCTACTCTACTCTACTGTACTCTATTCTATTCTACTCTACTCTACTCTACTCTACTGTACTCTACTGTACTCTACTGTACTCTACTGTACTCTATTCTATTCTACTCTACTCTATTCTACTGTACTGTACTCTATTCTCCTCTCCTCTACTGTACTGTACTGTACTGTACTCTACTCTACTCTACTCTACTCTACTCTACTCTACTCTACTCTACTCTACTCTACTCTACTCTACTCTACTCTACTCTACTGCAGTATATCCCATAGTAGATATACAGAGATACTTTAACATGCAGAGTAAAGCACATCTCCCAGCGGGTTATGTAACCTTACTGTAAAGTTTAGGGGGATTTTTTATCTGCCAGCACCACACATTCAGTAATGTAGACTCTGGAGCTTCCCCGTTTCATCCTCCGGCCCTCCTCAAAGGCTTACCTTCCTCTTCTCCTTCTTCTCCTCCTTCTTTGTGAAGAGATTGTGTACCCACCAAATCTTGGTGAACATGCTGCCATAGGCCAGACTGAAGCCCAGGCCGAGCAGCCACAGACGGAACTAGACAGAGAGGGAGAGAGGGAGATTTTGTTGATTAAATATTGTACTTTTTTGATGCTTTGGTAATACAAATGCAATTTTTGTTATGGCAATAAAGCAACAATTGAATTGATAATGAGAGACAAGAGAGAGAGAGCGAGAGAGAGATAAATAAGGAGAGAGAGAGAGAGAGAGAGAGAGAGAGAGAGAGAGAGAGAGAGAAATAAGGAGAGAGATAAGGAATACGAGAAATGGAGAGAGGCAGAGAGACAAAGAATTTCTCCTGACAAGCCATTACAGCACATCCATCTACTCTAGCACTAGAACATGGCGACAACAACCCATTCCCATGGCTTTAGCTATGTTACCTGACAGACCACAGTGAACTGGGACCTGTGGATGTGGTGTCCGTCGATCCCCAGGGGAAACACAGCAGCCAGGGCCATCATACAGCCCACTGCTGTCATGTTGTTCAGGTAGGGCTGGGAGTTCTGGATGTACCTGGCACAACATACACAAAGAGGGTATGAAGAAAGGCCAGAGAATATAGACAAAACCCACAAAGGGACTGTTTCACATGCACTGTCGGTACTTTATTGGAACTATATGTCCTAACAGCATCAAAATAATGTCATAAACATTACATCTTTTGTCACTGAACGCCAAGTGACAAGGCATTTTGCATAGATTGGAGACAGTTATGCCAAGTGTTATGACATATGTCCACATAAACGTGAATATCACTTGCCCACAGTACAAGCAGGACCCACCAGGAGGACAATCATACTCGACCCAGCGTGATTGCCAGTGATGATGAGTATTGATGATGAATTGTTGATGATGAATTGTTGATGATGAATTGCTAGCTCTAGCCAAAGTGTTGCTTAAATGTGCTGGAGGAGAAATAAAGTTATAATCTTACCGGACGTTGCTGTTGTAGATGTTGAAGGTCAGACAGACGATGCCCAGGAGGATGCCCAGACCAGCGAAGACAGACACAGCAGCAAACAGCTTCTGAGAGAGGTACCTAAACTCCTCAATGACTATTGTCGAGTCAGCCGGGGGCCCAGCGCCTGAACAGAGAGAGAGAGAGAGAAAGACAGAGAGAAAGAGAGAGAAATAGAGAGAGAGAAATAGAGAGAGAGAGAGAGAGAGAGAGAGAGAGAGAGAGAGAAAGGCAGAGAGAGAGAAAGGCAGAGAGAGAGAAAGGCAGAGAGAGAGAGAGAGAGAGAGAGAGAGAGAGACAGAGAGGTAGAGAAAGAGAGACAGAGAGACAGAGCGTAAGACAGACAGAGAGAGAGAGAGAGAGAGAGAGAGAGAGAGAGTGGCAGGACAGAGGTTAGTCCATCCATGCCTTAAAGAGACAGACAGGTCTAAGGGCAGATTAGGCCTGTCTACTGTACTGTACTTGATGTCACTCAGAACAGAACAGGGCAAAAGGACAGTCTATGTTTTGAATTAAGATCAAAGTCAGAATTTGAAAATCAGGGAGGGCCCTATGCTCAGTAACCTCTACAGATATTAACCTAAAGGATCAAATGAAATTGGCACAATCAATTTGCACAGTAACCAGTATACAACATTGTGTTGCTCTCACTGATTTAATTCAATGACCAACCAGGTACAGAAGTTGAGAGTAAAGGAGGATAGATGTGGAAATCAGGACGTGTTCACCCTAATTATCTGAAAACATGTGCATAATTAAAAAGTAACCAAAAAATAGGCATTGGTTCTTTCAAGGTTGGGGATGGTTGAAAGTGCAGCGACTGACTTTATCTGTCTCTCTGTTTTCCCTGTGTTTCCTCCTGTCTGTCTAAATCCAGCCCTGCCTGCAGATCCTGACAGCTGCTCAGAGTGTGGTTGTCACTGTGTCCTTAAGTAGGGTTGGTGACAGTGACAGTGGACTTGTGTCAGTGTGTGGTGACGTGTCCATGTCAGGAAGAGGGTGACACAGTGTCGAGCCCCAGGGGTGTCACAATACCAGGGCGCCCACATTTGTTTTGACGGTTTCTGCGATATCACACCACCGATTTGCATGAAGTGACATCTGAGACATCCTGTCTGCGAACAGAGTGACGGCTGTTTGAAGATGTGTGTGTGTTTTTGTGTGCATTGAAGAGAGAGAAAGCACTGCCCTGTCAGCTGGTGTGTTTGCACTGTTTAAACCTTCCTCCGTCCTTGATCAAGGAATCAGGACAGGGTGTTGCCATGGAGACCGAGCTCTGTAACAGTTGCCACAGCGATTAGGAAGAAAGCTGAGCTGAAGTGGTTGTTAGGGGTGAATGTGAAAAGAGCGAGAAAGTGAGGGAGGAAGACGACAAGGGGTAAACAGAATGGAGAACAGGAGAGTTAAGTTAAGAGACTGACAACAATCACCTCTACAGCAGACCCAACTCACCTCTGTTACCTCAAGAACAAACTAAACTCACCTCCGTTACCTGTAGAACAAACTAAACTCACCTCTGTCACTCTACAGCAAACTAAACTCACCTCCGTCACCTCAAGAACAAACTAAACGTACCTCTGTTACCTCAAGAACAAACTAAACTCACCTCCGTTACCTCAAGAACAAACTAAACTCACCTCCGTTACCTCAAGAACAAACTAAACGTACCTCTGTTACCTCAAGAACAAACTAAACTCACCTCCGTTACCTCAAGAACAAACTAAACTCACCTCCGTTACCTCAAGAACAAACTAAACGTACCTCTGTTACCTCAAGAACAAACTAAACTCACCTCCGTTACCTCAAGAACAAACTAAACGTACCTCTGTTACCTCAAGAACAAACTAAACTCACCTCCGTTACCTTAAGAACAAACTAAAGTCACCTTCGTTACCTGTAGAACAAACTAAACTCATCTCCGTCACCTCTAGAACAAACTAAACTCAACTCCATCATCTCTATAGCAAACTAGATTCCCCTCCGTCACCTCTATAACAAAACAAACTCAACTCCGTCACCTCTATATCAAACTAACCTCACCTCTCCCACTGGTTACAGACGTCAGTTCAACATCTAGTTTTGATTTACATTTGATTGAGTTGTCAACTAACGTGAATTCAACATGAAATCAAAAATAATTTCACCATGTCACTGGATTTAGGTTAAAAGTTGGGTGAAAAAACGTTGATGACTTTTTGCAAATCCATGAGTTTTCCACATTGATTCAATGTCATCACATGTTTGTTGATGTTGTTGAAATGATGTGGAAACAACGTTAATTCAATCAGTTTTTGCACATTGGGCTGTAACTCTCCAGTAAACTAGACTCACCTCTGTTACTATACACTCTTAGAACAAAGGTGCTATCTAGAATCTAAAAGGGTTCTTCGGCTGTCCACAGAGGGTTCTACATGGAACCCAAAATGTTTGAAACCAAAAAGGGTTTTACATGGAACCAAAAAGGGTTATCCTATGGGGACAGCTGAAAGGAACCCTTTTTTTCTAAGACTGTCTAGGTCAACTAAACTCAACTCTGTCACCTCTATAGCAAACTCCAGAAAACTAGACTCCACTCCATCACCTCTGGAACAAACCATCCTCACCTCCCTAAACCTACATCACACCAAGCTCACTCGTCACACTACAGAACAGTAAGAACACCAAACTCAGCCCTACAGTAAGTCAGCCTTGTGAAGGACAGAGATAGATACAGGTCACCATACAGCCGTCTCTGATTGGACCCATTGGCCCCGCTCCCCTTGGAGGCTAAGCTAAGCCTTGGCAACAAATCATTTCCTTAAAAGTCTACAACGGTGCCCTCTCTCTGGGCTCCCAGCATGCAGGATTGATTAGCAGTGCAGTAAGTCTGAGCCCAGGCACAAGTGTGTCACCTCTCAAGGGAGGGCTGGACCAGTAAACAACTGAACTACAACATTTGTCTTGGTGGCTGAAGCAAATCAACAGTAATAGCATTTCTCTGCAGACAGTGTCAAGCTCTGTGGCTGTGTTAGATGTTGAACTTCCCCCAAAGTGAAAAAGTGTGGGTGGGTTCAGGCTTTCCTGACTGCCATGGTCTGGTCACTGGGCTGCGGGTGTAAACTAATTATGGGTGAAGGAGGATCAGGGTCCAAATGATTGCTTTTAAAGCCAGAAGTGGTGATTCGTCTGACATAGAAATTATGGATGGAGGCAGCTCAGGCTTCGAGAAAGAGAAGGCGTAACAGTAGGTCTAATGTGAGGGGAAAGAGATAGATAGTTACATAGATGACTCACAGTGAGACAGTCACACACACACACACACACCCACACACAGAGAGACATACACAGGAAGCCTGACAAAGACAATGTAATCAACTCCGCCTCACCTATCCACACATCATTGCCGAACCAGGAGAGATTCTTCTGAGAGCTGTCGTAGTATCCAATCTTCTTATAACTGCCTCCTACACAGCGAGCGAGAGGGAGAGAGAGTTCAATTAACATCTTCTCAAATCATCTTTCTTTCCTGCCTACATAATGTCCTTGGGTTATGATGGGTTCAAACTACAACAAACAATAGAACACTTTGAAAATGAACGATAGATCAAAACATCATTATGAAAAGAAGGCTATCGAAGTGCATTGCAGAGAATTTAAAATCCACAAATAGAGAGAAAAAGGAAAGAGGGGAAGGTGGAACAAAGAGAGAGACGAAACAGAGAGAAGGACCGATATAGATCCAAAGGAAAAGAAAGACAGTGTGAGAGAAACAGTATGTGGCACCCTTAACCATGAATACTGATTAGAACAGAATAATTCACAAATTCAAGTCAGGGCTTTCAATGTATAAACCAATTTACCCGACCTCGTCACTAGCACTGTAGCACGCGAAATGCAACCCAGTGCATGCAGGAAGAAAAAGATGATCATCCACTAGGGCTCCGAAAAGTAATAATCCACCACCTTAGCTTCGATCCTGTTCCAATTAGACTGAAGACTTGACTCCACACGTTTATAAATCAACACATGTTGCATGTGCAATTATAGGACAATGAAACAAACTGCACAGCTATAGGGCGCTAGCTGTGCAGTTCGTTTCATGTTCCTATAATTGCACATGCAAAAATGCTTTGCTCTCAAATAAACACGAGTGAGAATGGATGGAAAGGAAGTTAAGTGTCAACAGACAGCCATGATCCTGACCAATGACTGGACTGACTGACATTCAGTCGCACCGCAATAGAATGTCAATGAAAAACTACTGTAGGATGTCCAGAACAAGGAAAGGCTGAAATATGGTTGAAATGGTGATTTTACCTTGCAGTTGCTCAATAAGGGTCATAGCCATCCTGGAACCCTGGGCATCAAACACCACATGACCCTGAAGGAGAAAAATAAGTGCTACATCAAGTCAGAAATCTACTGTCATCCATTTAGCCTTATTGAATGAGCCAATAAATAGATTACACATGTACCATTTATTGTGCAGTGTTCTTCAATCCGGTCCTGGGATAAATAGGGTATGCAGGCTTTTGCTCCAACCCATTGCTAACACACCATATTCAACTAACCAAGGGCTTGATGATAAGTTTAGTAGTTGAATCAGAGGTGTGTTAACCCTCCAACCAGGGTTGGACTACCTGGTCTTGTATAATAAGAAACACTAATTTACGTTTTACATTGCAAAAGGTTTTAGAACATTGTGTGCCCTAATGAACATGCCCCAGGTATATGCTACTGGATGACCCTCCCTCCTGTACTCACAGACACGCCTTCAAATGAGCTGGTGTTGAGGGCGCGGTAGATCTCTGCTGTGATGTCATGGTTGTTGTAGTTGAAGTCTTCCAGCCTGCGGCCTTTGGCCTTCAGAGGGGCCACAGTCTTGTTGAGGGCCAGGGCCAGGGCCCAGACAGCGTCGTAGGCTAGAGGGGCCTCCTGGAAGCCCCCCGTCTCTTCCGGATTCTTACCCCCCAGCCGGTTCATCAAAGCCCCCAGGAACTCCTGAGAGGTCTGATTGGACCAGACATAGGGAAGGGGAGGAGTTGATATATGAGGGTCACCGTTCATGTGGCTTTCAATCTGAACTATTGTCCATCAAACTCATTAGTATGACATTTCCATAATTAAAATCACTATGTTAGTTGCATCAGGGTCAACTAGATTTAGGCAATACTGGAGCCTCAAGCACTGTGAAATGGTTACGTATTACTAGCCTTTGAACTCAAAAGGTACTTAGCTCAGGGCTAAGACAGCTTTTACGCCAGCTTTTTGGGGCTAGCCAATCACAGAGTTCCATTGTCACCTAAGTTGAATATTTATTAGGGATAGCCATATAAATGTCTAAATATATGTCTCTGCCCTGGGCTAAGAACATGCGGTGTGGAAAAGCCTAAAGGGCCCCTAGAGTGTACTATTGCAGTAGCACATCAAGCCACTGCTCTGCAGGTAGAAGAAGAAGGTATATTAAGCTAATCAACAGCTAAGCTGGCAGCGTGTGAAATTGAAGGGACAACATGACCAGATGGAGAGCAGATGTTGCTCACCAGGTTGGAATGCGGATCATAATCAATAACATTACATGGACACGGGGGACCTGTTCCTGGATCAGTGCTAGATCCAGCCCAGATGTTCTCACCAGGTTGGAGGCTCCGCGGACGGTCTCGGGGTTGAGCATGACGATCTCCGTGGTAACATGGCCCTCCACCGCCTCGGTCATGTTCTCGATGGTGCAGTTGATGGACGGGTCTTTGATCTTGAACCAGTTATCAGCGTACCAGCCAATCAGAAACCACACATATTTCTTGCCATATAGTTTCTCCTTAAATACCTGGAGGATGGAGGGAGAGAGGGTGAGGGAGAGCGAGAGAGAAAGAGAGAGAGACAGACAGACAGACAGACAGACAGACAGACAGACAGACAGACAGACAGACAGACAGAGAGAGAGAGAGAGAGAGAGAGAGAGAGAGAGAGAGAGAGAGAGAGAGAGAGAGGGAGAGAAGAAGGCAGAGAGAGTAAAGAAGAAGATGACACACTTAATAGTCTTTTAACTTTATTACGTATACATTTGATTTGTTTCTCAAGGCTACATCATCACCACAGTATAAATAAGAATGAATTCAGATAGATGTTCAAGATACTATGGAGGTCAATAACTATAAATAGCCCAATGATTTAATGCTTAACATAACTTGAGGTCAAACAAGGAAAAACACTCACCTCGCAAAACACTTTCCTGGCTTCCGTCTCATAGAAGAGCCCCACAATTATTCTGGCATCCTGGCGCTATTCAATGACAGAAAGCGTAATGATTTAAGCCATCGTAATGAAAATACATTCACATAGTTCAATAATATAATGATACAAGCCTTTACACTTTGACTATTCCAATTCTATGGTACAACTCTGCTAGCTAGCTAGCTCGGCACTTCACAGACTGGCTGGTAGTTGGCTGTGCTAATTAGCCTCCAGCATTCATTTCCTGTATTAAGTCACCTCACTTCGCTAACAGGCGCAGCTGTGAGCAGGGGAGAGCAACAGCAGCCCCCCATTGAATATTTAATCAAAGCACCTTGAGGTTCTTGACAGCGACAGCCGGGTCGGTGAGGAAGCTCTGTCTCACACTGATCTCAATCCCAGCCTCCTTCACCCTCTGCTCCAAATCATCCAGAGTCTATATGAGAGAAGAAGAGA
Source organism: Coregonus lavaretus (assembly GCF_964263955.1). Classification (NCBI taxonomy): domain Eukaryota; kingdom Metazoa; phylum Chordata; class Actinopteri; order Salmoniformes; family Salmonidae; genus Coregonus; species Coregonus lavaretus. Next base: position 9,109 of record NW_028157449.1, read on the forward strand.
AGAGGAGAAGGGGTAGATAGAAAGAGAGAAGGAAGAGAGAACAGAGAAGGAAAGACGAAAGAGAGAAGGGATGGGGAAGATGGAAAGAGAGAAGGGAGGGGTAGAGATTGAAAGAAAGATGGAAGGGGTGAGAAAAGGAGAGGAAAGGCACAAGAAATGGAAATAGACAGAGAAAGAGAAAGAGGATGAGAGTAAAAGAGGAAAGAGGAAAACGGATAATAAAGGACAGAGGGAGAGAAAGAGGATGATAATTTCAGAGAGAGAGGTAGAAAAAGAGAGAGAAAAAAGAGGAAGCAAGAAGGGGAGAAGATGTAGGGAAAGAAGAGAGATAGAGAAATGTAAAGATCAAGGAAGAGGGAGATCATTAACCTCCACATTATCCACCCGGTCACTCAGAGAGATGTATTGCCTGATCAATATTTCTCACCACCAATATTCCAACAAATTACTTCAGAAATCCACGATCAATTGTGGGATTGAATACTTAAAAGACTATCATACTGCATATACAGTGAGCTCCATAATTCACTGGACAGTGACCATTCTTTTGTTATTTTGGTTCTGTACTCTAGCACTTTGAGTTTGAAAGGATACAATGACAATGAGGGTGAAGTGCAGACTGTCAGCTTTAATTTGAGGGTATTTTCATACATATCGGATGAACCGTTTACGAATTATAGAAGCTTTTGTACATAGTCCCCCCCATTTTCGGGCATCAAAAAACATTGGACAGTTTAACATAATGTAGAATAAAGTAATCATTGTTAATATTTGGTCGCATATCCTTTGCATACAATGACTGCTTGAAGTCTGCGATGCATCGCCATCACCAGACGCTGGGTATCTTCCCTGGTGATGCTCTGCCAGGCCTGTACTGCAGCCATCTTCAGTTCCTGCTTGTTTCGGGGACTTATTGCCTTAAGTCTCCTCTTCAGCATGTAAAATGCATGTTCAATTGGATTCAGATCTGGTGATTGACTCGGCCAGTCAAGGATTTTCCACGTTTTGGCCATCAAAAACCCCTTTGTTGCTCTAGCAGTATGTTTAGGGTCATTGTCTTGTTGCATGATTAAGTGCCGTCCAATGAGTTTGGAGGCATTTGGTTTTATCTGAGCAGATAAAATATTTCTGTAGACTTCAGAATTCATTGTTCTACTTCTGTCTGCAGTCACATCATCGATGAAGACAAGTGAGCCTGTTCCACTGGCAGCCATACAGGCCCAAGCCATAACACCCCCTCCACCATGTTTCATGGATGAGGTGGTATGCTTTGGATCATGGGCATTTCTTTTTTTTCTCCACACTTTTGTCTTTCCATCACTCTGGTACATGTTAATCTTTGTCTCATCTGTCCACAATACTTTTTTCCAGAACTCTTGGGGCTCTTTTAGCTGCTTTTTAGCAAACTGTAATCTGGCCTTTCTGTTCTTCAGGCTTATCAGTGGTTTGCATCTTGTAGTGTACCCTCTGTAGTCCTGCTGGTGTAGTCTTCTGCGTATGGTAGACTTTGACACATCTACACCTGCATCCAGGAGAGTGTTTTTGATCTGTTGGGCTGTTATCAGGGGTTTTTTCTTCACCATAGAGAGTATTCTCCGGTCATCCACTACAGTGGTCTTTCTCTGTCTACTGGGTCTTTTGACATAATTGAGTTCACCGGTTGTTTTTTTCTTGTTAATGATGAACAAAACTGTTGACTTGGGCATGGCCAGGGTTTTTGCAATGTTCCTGAATGATTGATTTTCATTTCTGAGCCTTATGACGGCCAACTTCATTTGCATCGACACTGCTGTCTTCCTCATGTTGTCACACCCCAATAACAACCTCCAAAGGCAATAGCAAAGTCTAGAATCATTACTATTCATCAACAGCTCTCCTGCATTCACTAACGACACAAATGAATACACCTGCCTAACGACACACATCTGTGAAGCCAATTTAACAAAAACTTGTAGTACCTTAAAATGGGGGGACCATGTACAAAAGGTGCTGTCATTTCTAAACGGTTCATCCGATATGTATGAAAATACCCTCAAATTAAAGCTGACAGTCTGCACTTCACGCTCATTGTCATTGTATCCTTTCAAACTCAAAGTGCTAGAGTACAGAACCAAAATAACAAAACAATGGTCACTGTCCAATGAATTATGGAGCTCACTGTAAGTCACACGCACACACACACCCACTCCCACACACACATTTGCTCATTAAGATGTGGGAGAGTCACTGAAGAAGGGGCTGTGGAAGTAAGAGAGAGAAAGAGAGAAAGAGGGAGGGGGAGACAGACAGAAGGAGAGTGAGAGACAGAGACAGAGAGAGAGAGAGAGAGAGAGAGAGAGAGAGAGAGAGATACAGAGAGATACAGAGAGAGAGAGCGAGAGACAGAGAAAGAGAGACAGAGACAGAGAGAGAGAGAGAGAGAGAGAGAGCGGGAGAGAGAGAGAGAGAGATACAGAGACAGAGACAGGGAGCGAGAGAGAGAGAGAGAGAGAGAGAGAGACAGAGACAGGGAGCGAGAGAGAGAGAGAGAGAGAGAGAGAGACATAGAGAGAGAGAGCTGACCGAAGTGAAGACCTCCGTGGTCTGCTGGATGGTGGCGATCTTAGTCCACTTCCACTTCTGGAAGAGGCGTACCCTGGTGGGGTTGTGGAGGGTGGCCGAGGGGTGGGTGCGGAAGAAGGTGGGGAAACGGTTCCTGTTGGACAAGGCTGGAGAGCTGGAGCCATAGGACAACTGAGAAAGAGAGAGGGGGAGATAGGGAGGGAGATAAACATGTATTTCCTTATATTCTACAACTATCAAAACACTATACAGCCAGGCAATATACAGTACTAATGTATTCCATGCCAATACAGCTTATTGCACTGATTTGAATTGAATTGAGAGGTGAGGGGGGTTTAATATTCTATATCTATATATATCATGCCTATGACTTTAGTGTTCAGAGCATCGGCCCCTGACACCAGGGAATGAGAGAAGAAGAAGGTGGAGACCTGATGATAAATGTCAAATGTCATGTACAATATTGAGTCCCAGGGTTAACAAATCCCTGGGTGTATGTAGAGGTAGTGGAGCTATCAATACATGGACAGCAGACAATACAGCTAGTGACAGTAGAGTAGAATAGAATTTGCCAGCTCACAATGGGATGCAGTCAGGGGGACGATGGTATCAGCCTGTGGAAAATAGCTCCTGCATTAGGGGTGACACACACAGGAGAATGAAATAGAACGAAATGGAGCAAAGCGGCAGGGCACAGAGAGGCTCATAAAATACCACTTTGCAGGAAGCAGAAGAGAAGTAATCCAATGTGCTCTTTTCACGACCTGAAACAAACACTAGCCTCAAAATGAGTGGCTTCAGGGTCGTGTTCATTTTGCACCAAATGGACTAAAACAGGGAGGGATTAACTGGATTAGTCCAATTAGAAAGACACATTTTTGTTTTCCATTGCTAAATGTTTTAAAACATTTTACAGGATGTGCCGGTATGAACTTTTTTATTGTATTGGGTCAATGGGATTGCCTTTAAATGTAGACTGAGTTGCTACGCTAGGCTATGGGAGATCCGAATACAGCCTGCCAATTGGAGCAGCCAGAAGTCCCTTGATTCTGGTCTGTTTGATCCTTGGCTGTTTTCCCTCTCTGATAGGCTTGTTTGACATGCAGAGAGATACTCCTCCTAAGGGCTGAACAGGGACAGAAATAAGTGTGTGGAGATTGGTGGTGGTGTACACTCACTCACTAAAGAGCCTGATCCCTTTATATGTGTGTGTGTGTGTGTGTGTGTGTGTGTGTGTGTGTGTGTGTGTGTGTGTGTGTGTGTGTGTGTGTGTGTGTGTGCACGCGTGTGAGAGAGAGAGAGAGAGAGAGAGAGAGCGAGAGCGAGAGCGCGAGAGAGAGAGCGAGAGAGAGAGAGAGAGAGAGAGAGAGAGAGAGAGAGAGAGAGAGAGAGGGGGTGGGGGAGATCGACAGTTAGAGTGGGAACAAGGAGGCTGAGAGGAAGAGAAAGGAGGAAATCGAGCAGACAGGCCCAAGGCACTAGTTGCTGACAAGTAGAGGGAGTAAAGAGGAGATTGGAAAAACAAAAAGAGATATAGTTTTTCCATGAAGGAGAGAAATGGATAGATAGGGAGATTTCATTTGTTCTCAATTAATTACTGGGCTAAAAAGGTTGGCTAAAGTTTAAGGTTAAATTAAGAGCGAAATGAGATTACGAGAGCAAGAGCGAGAGCGAGAGCGAGAGCGAGAGAGAGAGAGAGAGAGAGAGAGAGAGAGAGAGAGAGAGAGAGAGAGAGAGAGAGAGAGATATATATAGAGATAGATAGATAGATATATAGATAGATAGATATAGAGAAAGAGAGAATGGGACACACACACACACACACACAGTAGCTACCCACCACTATGAGGTTCCACATGCGAGCAGCCTCTGCTACCAGTGTGGATACGGAGCTGCAGCCGGGCATCAGGACTGTCTTGATGGGCTCCGTGTAGAGCAGGTCATAGAGCAACTTGGTAGACTCACCCGGGTCACACTAAGAGAGAGAGAAAGAGGATGAGAGAGGGGGAAAATTGAGGGAGGAGGAGATGGAGGAGATTTGGGGGGAGATAAAAGGGGACATAGATGTGAGGGAGATAGGGGGAGATGAAAGAAGAGAGGGGGAGATGAAGGGAGAGAGGGGGAGATGAAGGGAGATAGGGGGAGATGAAAGAAGAGAGGGGGAGATGAAGGGAGAGAGGGGGAGATGAAGGGAGAGAGGGGGAGATGAAGGAAGAGAGGGGGAGATGGAGAGAGGGGGAGATGAAGGGAGAGAAGGGGAGATGAAGGGAGAGGGGGGGCGATGAAGGGAGAGAGGGGGAGATGAAGGGAGAGGGGGGGCGATGATGGGAGAGAGGGGGAGATGAAGGAGGGGAGGGGGAGGTGAAGGGAGAGAGGGGGAGATGAAGGGAGAGGGGGAGATGAAGGGAGAGAGGGGGAGATGAAGGGAGAGAGGGGGCGATGAAGGGAGAGAGGGGGAGATGAAGGGAGAGGGGGAGATGAAGGGAGAGGGGGGGCGATGAAGGGAGAGAGGGGGAGATGAAGGAAGAGAGGGGGAGATGAAGGGAGAGAGGGGGAGATGAAGGGAGAGAGGGGGAGATGAAGGAAGAGAGGGGGAGATGGAGAGAGGGGGAGATGAAGGGAGAGAAGGGGAGATGAAGGGAGAGGGGGGGCGATGAAGGGAGAGAGGGGGAGATGAAGGGAGAGGGGGGGCGATGATGGGAGAGAGGGGGAGATGAAGGAGGGGAGGGGGAGGTGAAGGGAGAGAGGGGGAGATGAAGGGAGAGGGGGAGATGAAGGGAGAGAGGGGGAGATGAAGGGAGAGAGGGGGCGATGAAGGGAGAGAGGGGGAGATGAAGGGAGAGAGGGGGAGATGAAGGGAGAGGGGGGGCGATGAAGGGAGAGAGGGGAGATGAAGGAAGAGAGGGGGAGATGAAGGGAGAGAGTGGGAGATGAAGGGAGAGAGGGGGAGATGAAGGGAGAGGGGGAGATGAAGGGAGAGAGGGGAGATGAAGGGAGAGAGGGGGCGATGAAGGGAGAGAGGGGGAGATGAAGGGAGAGAGGGGGAGATGAAGGGAGAGAGGGGGGGAAAGAGGAGGAAGATTAGAAGAGAAATAGAGGGGGGAAAGGAGAGGAAGAGAGGAGAGGTGAGAGATGTGGGAGAGAAAGTGAGGGGGTGGGTAGAGAACAGGGGTAGAGAGAGAGGGAGAGAGAGAGAAGGGAGGAAGAAAGAAGAATATCAGAAACAGAAAGACGAACAGAACAGTGATCCATATTCAGCCTTATTGAGCTTCAGTATAAAAATTAGGAAAGATGGCCACAGAGAGAGTTAAATCGACCACACTGTCCAAAAAGCGATAGGAAGAAAATATGAATGCACAAAGAGGGAGGGAGATATCACAAACAGAACACATTCAAAGACTCAAATGAATGTAAAATAAGCTTGAGGTGTTCCAATCATGAACAAATTATCCATCACAGGCCTGTCACCAAGGTTTCCAATAAGCCATCCCCATTCCAGTCCTCAATGAGGCCACATCTAAATAAGCCTGACAAGTTTAATGATGATTTACTGTGGAGGGGGAGAGAGAGAAGACAGAACTCCCATGCATTGCAGTTGAGTGTCACAAGCAATCCGGTTGCAGAAAACGGTGATTTAACAATGGACATTATGGGCCCTAATTTGGGTGTTGGTTTGTCTCTGTTCGTTTTCCGAGATGGAAATAGCACACTCAAGATGCAAATGTGTTGGATGCAAAAATTGCCTGTTAATTTCAATGGTGGTTGGTTGACTGTTAAAACGTTGTCGTCTATTGCTACTGTCTCTAGATTGTATGATATGATCTAGATATCATGATACCACGAGTCGACTTGATCACAATGGAAGAGAAAGTGACGTTTTGCTATTCTGTCACATCTGATAACATGTCAGGCGGTCATAACCTTTTCTCTGCCCTGGAGAACTCCTGGGGATGCCTGCCCTTACAAAAAAAACTGATGTCAAATGTCTATGTGAGGAGAATAACGTTTTCACCTCACATGTAAACCGCAGAATTTCACGTCAAACTGCAATTTACATGTGAGATGAAAACGTTATTCTCCTCACGTGAAAAGGTGGCATTAACATGTGAACTCTACATTTAATACATGTGAAAATATGGTTTCATGTGAAATTTAAGCTCAACATGTGAAAACGGCTATTTTACATGTGAAACCGCAAATTTGACAAACTTTCACATGTAAGAATCGTATATGCCGTTTGACACATGAAAAACAGTGCGATGTGAAAATCACATTTGCTGTTTCACATGTAAGATAACCACATGTGAAAATCTCACTTTCACATGATTGTTTTTCACATGTGAACTTGCAATTCCACATCTAAAAGGGACAATCTAATTTGCAGTTTCACATGCAAGAAAACTCCACATTTACTCCAATCTTTGTAAACAAAGTAAATGTAAACAAACACTGTATAGCCTAAAAACATAGTTAAAACTATAATTTTGATATAATGGATGGCCAGTACTTGCATCCATAGCGTAGTCTATGGATATAAGAGTGGTTGCATTTCTCCAGCTCCATCCCTCAGCTTTTTACCAAAACTGTGGCACTTTGTTAATGTTTGAATTAAGGATTGCCACTTTAAACACTTTTAATAGAGTAACAGCGTTGTTATATGGTGCAATCCTCTAGTGAGCGAGCTACGTTTGTGCCATTAATATCAAGCAAAACTTCTGAAGTCGAGAACAACATTCTTAATATTCCAAAGCATAAATCCAAAAATATTGATAGCAAAACAAAATATTGCAAGGAAATCATTTTTAAATGCTTGCGCAAATTAATTGTAAATTAACAAAAAAAAATTTTTTGCAACATTCATTCCAGCACCATAGCACCCTGCATCCCACTGTTAGTTTCCCTCTGAAGCTAAGCACGGTCAGTCCTGGTCGGTCCCTGGATGGGAGACTGGAAGTGGTGAAATAAAACAATGAAAAGAAAAACAAATGGAAAATGTACATGTGAAACTTCACACGTGTCCGAAAACCACTTGAGTCATGGCGTTAAATGTTGCATACATGAATTTGATACGTGTGTGAGATAATGCATGTGTGTGGACACATAAATAATGTTCAGTCCTATCATGTTCCAGCTGCCAATTAACGGGGAAGTGAGAGACTTTTATTTTTTACCAGGTAAGTTGACTGAGAACACACTCTCATTTACAGCAACGACCTGGGGAATAGTTACTGGGGAGAGGAGGGGGGGATGAATGAGCCAATTGGAAGCTGGGGATGATTAGGTGGCCATGATGGTATGAGTGCCAGATTGGGAATTTAGCCAGGACACTGGGGTTAATACCCCTACTTTTACGATAAGTGCCAGGGGATCTTTAGTGACCACAGAGAGTCAGGACACCCGTTTAACGTCCCATCCGAAAGACGGCGCCCTACACAGAGAGCACCTCATCACGCCATTTCTTTACCTGTCTCCCTCCATCACAGTTAATAATTGATCAAAATTATCAGTCTTCGCTTTGATATAACCATGGCAACAGTCTGGAGCGGGTGAGTGGTGTGTCTGTGTATAGATCTCAATGTGCTGTAAATAGTCTAATGTTCTCTCCCTATACCACCACACAAACAAACAAGCAGTGATCTACCCATATAGATAGATAGAGATATGCTGCATTACAAATAAACTGTGTAAGTGTTGAAGTTCATATACACTAAAATCTTCTTAATATTTAATTATTCAGTGTCTAATTCTGTAATGGTATATTTGATGAGACATCTTTTTCCAAGGCAAACGGGATCACACTTTAAACCTTCACTTTAACTATTGTGAGCGTTTAAATGAACACATTCTAATATTGAACATCATTATACATTCAAGCCGAGACCACTCTATGAGTCCTTCTTCATAATTGATATCCCAATCCTAGATCTTATACTGCAATTAAGAAGACAAACAATTGGACGACGTTGATGCTTATTTCTAAATCTCATGCTCAAACCGAGTGTGTTATGATTGCCTGTGTGATATTTGGTAGTTGACCAAACAAGCTGTTGATTGGATAATAACTGAAAGTAAATAGTAGCTGTATTCAATTCCATCTCCTATAATTTAACTCTTAATGCCATAAGCTGTTCATTAATATTTCAGCCAGGTGTGAAGCGTTCACAATCCACTGATCTTTAAAGGGTTCATCAAACCCAACTGTAATTAGCAATAACTGTACACTAGCACATAAATGCAGGCTATGTTCAAGAAAATGTCACTGTCTGACATGTTCATTGATTTGGTTATAGTCATGTATTGGTCTTTCACAAAGGTGTAAATCTATTGGTTTGTCAAAACAAAAAGAGAACCATAAATCAACCAATGGGTGAGATTAATCCCATAAATTCAGAATATCTAGATTTTAGAATATATTATATTCTATGGCCAGTACCATTAATTCACAAAGCTGTTTCAAAGTAAATAATATGTTCAGTCAGTATATTTGATATGTCCACAGCCTAACTTCATGTTCTGTATATGAATTTCAAACCCTGAATCTCAACATGCATACATCTTCCATATCTATTCACCCATAGTCTTATCTAATTGAAAGGAGAAAAATATTAAGCCTGTTTGTTTCAACGCTAACTGTGTTGCCATGACAACTTTCCTCTCCTCTCCTCTCCCCTCTTCCCTATTCTTTACAATGGGATTCCAATGCAGAGCCTTTTACACCAATCAGAACAAAGCGAGTACCGCTCCCTAACCAGTCACAGCACAGTTAACTGTTTCATGCCTGTGTGCTGTATGCCCGGGTGTAGTGGAGGCATCTGTCCTGCAGTATGATTGATATGGAAACCCAGTGGGGAGGATGGCTGTGTGTTAAAGCTAATGAGGAAGTAGGAGGCAATAACTAGGTCAGAAACAGTGGGAAACATATAGATGTGTAGCGAGTGAATAGTGCTGACATTTGAAAATGCCTATATGATGAATGATTGATGACAGACAAGCAGCGGGTGTTTTGTTCATTTAATAACACAAATATTTGACGCTATCATTTCCTGGTTAGTAATTGGAGCTTAGTGGTCAAATAGGACAGTGACGGTCAGCTATATGTCACATTTTATCCCAAGGAGATAAATGCAGTTGCATTCTGTCCACTGAAGAAATGTCCCCTGTGCTTTGTATGACATATAGACATTGGTCTTTTTTATTTTTAAGACACATCACCTCCTAGCAGCCAGCTGTTGCGTAGTGGTAGTCCAGTTTCATTGTGAAAGTTCACTTTTCCTATACCAGCACTGACGCTGTCCTTGGTGCTGAATTTCAGCAAGCCAATATCAGTGTCTGACTTGGCATTAGTTTAGTTTATCGTCCAGCACCATGAAATCGGTGAGGGGACTGAGGATCGGTCTCCGTCCATAAGTATGTTTACATTTACATTTTAGTCATTTAGCAGACGCTATTATCCAGAGCGACTTACAGGAGTAATTAGGGTTAAGTGCCTTGCTCAAGGGCACATCGACAGATTTTTCACCTAGTCGGCTCGGGGATTAGAACCAGCGACCTTTCGGTTACTGGCACAACGCTCTTAACCACTATGCTACCTGCCACCCATGTTAGTTCGTACTTTAGCCACGTGCGATTTTGACGACATTTGGGTCAATTGCCATTGAGATCCGGCATTGACAAAATTACACTGATTGGCCTAAAGCGGGAGCTATAGTAATTAACTGAAATGCGTTAGTTGCGTGTGATATCTCAATTGGCCCAAGAGGGGTGCTGCATCGTTTGTGGGGGATGACATGTTTACTGTTGCCTTGTTTTTTTTTATTAAATGGGCAACTGTGCAACAATTCTAAAAGGGGTAATATAATATGGATTTTGGCACACAACTCCCTTGACACTATTAAATAAGTATGCTGCTGAGTTGTTAGATTATTGCACCCACCTGCTACAAGGGCAATAAAAAAAAAAGAGTATGCCTGCAGGAAATCAATATCATGTTGGCAAGTTTTAACAATGTATAGACATATGTAAAGAAGAAAGGCTATTAACTGAAATAGAAATGAAGTGTTCATGTATTTCATATATCATGAAGACAAACGGGTCTAATTTAATTTCAACTAGTCTAGAGACTTGTAAGAAAACAAGATAAAGTTGTATTCTCTTCTGCGACTTTCACTTTTTAAACACAACAATTGATCTATTTGATCCAACATCTACTCACCATACTGTCATAGTATATCAGCTCCAGTTCGTAATCCGGCAGAATATCCGTTCGGTTGTTCACCAGATCCAAAGCCATCTGCGCAGAGGGGAGACATGCTTGGCCGCCCGGCCAACCGCCGCTCATTGGGAAGAGAGCTCCGATGTAGAGTTTCTTCTTGCCTAGGGACGGGCAAGGCCAGGAGAGGAGAAGTAAGGTAAGCAATGCTCGAAGTGCAATATGTCTGAACGCAACACTCGATAATTGCCGCAGACTTTTTCCAATTACCGCCATGGTCAGGAAATTGAATTGGACCAATATCCGAATGTTGCAGAGGAGTTGGGTTCGTATTAGAATAATTAAAGGATATTATGTTGTAATGAAAGTTTAGAGAGCCTTGAGGTGAATTTGCAATTAATCGCAATAGCATTTCATTGCAAGAACCTTGCGCTCTCCAAAAAGTGGATTCACGTGTTCGCCTCGCTAACAGACAGTGAAAGATTGTTAGCCTATAATAAGAAATAGCCTAGCTCGCCTGCTCTTCATATTATTTCAGTGGACTAATCGTTTCGACTGATAATTTGTCAGTGCAGAGGCGCATGATATACAACGCAAATAGTTAAAGTTTTTATGAACGTTGAATGTTGGGTTTATAAATAGGGTATAACTTGTTTGGAAACCATGTTTGCCTCTTTTTGTCGTTCAGCAGGCAGATTTCAATAATTCCAAAACCTAAGATGAGGTGTCCAATTAATTGGGTCCAGCAAATAAGTTGAATGGTTTCATGCAAGTGCTGTAAAAGCTAATGAGGCAGGATAGTTTCCCCTTCCATCGCGATGGAGAATATTGGACAGACATTAAAACTGTCTGTCCTTAAACTGTCTGTCCAGCAACGAATAATACAAGTCCGTTATTTCTAATTATTCATAATCACCACGATTTTGCACCAAAAGGTATGCGCGCCACCAGTCAGACAGCAGAAAATGAGCTCCCGATTACGAATAACGTTTGAATTGTTCTTATTCTCTGGTTAATAAAAGCAAAACGCACTGTGCGTAATTTCAGGATTTTTTCATAATCTGTCCGTGCAACGACCCGTATTTCCAATTGTATGGATGAAACGAAGTGTCCAGGAATGAGACGCGAAGGGTATATAATCCACTGCAGCAGAGGCTATGAGTGTGTGTGTGTGTGTGTGTGTGTGTGTGTGTGTGTGTGTGTGTGTGCATGCGTGTATGAGCGAGGACAACTCTGATGATATTTGCTAGTCGGTGAATGTGTAGTGTGTGTGCAACACCTAGTTTCTACAATCAAGAGTATTGGCAAACTTTATAGGTATCTGTCACTCTCTAATTCTCCGTTGGCAACAATACATTATTCAGATCAATATCTAATGACTATATTAACTTTACCTGGGAAAATAGAGTGCAAACTGATAGAAATCAAATATTGGAATATCAAATCAACATAGACTTTAGATTGACAGTGAGCCAAATCGATTTCAACCACAACAATGCCTCACATGCTTCTCAGTTGTTTCTCAATAACCAATGAAAGGACATTCATTCACCCACCCACAAGCCTCTACAAAAAAAGACCATAAAATGCCTCAGGGGCTACTTTGAGAAATCAGCAAAAGCAGTGGACCAGTCAGTGCATCAATCTCCTGGCTCTCCTTTTCCCTTCATCTAAGCAGACCTGGAGTCAGTCTGTGTGATGTATAGCCAAGAGCTGCTACTGTACAGGCTACAGCATACCTGCTGTTTGAACCGTCTGTCCACTTTAAAGCCTCCTCTCATTGCCCTTTAATCAGCCAATGCAGCACTGTCCGCGTCCCAAATACCTCCCTATTAAGTAGAGCTCTGGTCAAAAGTAGTGTCCTATAACAATAGGGTGCAATTTGGGACGCAACCACCGTTTCACTGTCAGCTCTTAGATAGGGCTCTCACACCCCCAGTAGGTCAATATCCATAACAGAATCAGAAACAGCTATAATAGAATTATAGAATTAGTCAATAATGCTACCCTCCTCTGACTCCAACTCTTCCATGGCTAAAATGTAACACATGACTCATTGGCAATAGCTACTGGCACTCTGGGGACTCGAGAGTAAAGCCAATGATAAATGCATTCCACCTTTGTTCAACTATTAGGCTGGTTTTAGGTTCTCTGTGTAATATCACTGTAATAATACTCTTATTGTGCACATTGGGATAGATTGTGTGATGGAGAAATAGCCACCTTTATTCCTCCACCTCAAATACAATTACAGTGGAGTTGACAGTAATAGTCAATAGCAGACCCAAAGCTACTAACTGTTATTCAGTATACTTGGCACAAGAGGCAATTCAACTCACAGCCCTTGTGTTGCCAGCCAACACCGTGTATGTTCCAACCTCCAACCCACTGAGCTATTGAGCCATCTGTAGCCCACATTGACGTAGAACTCCTTCCTCTCTCTCTCTCTCTCTCTCTCTCTCTCTCTCTCTCTCTCTCTCTCTCTCTCTCTCTCTCTCTCTCTCTCTCTCTCTCTCTCTCTCTCTCTCTCTCTCTCTCTCTCTCTCTCTCTCTCTCTCTCTCTCTCTCTCTCTCTCTCTCTCTCTCTCTCTCTCTCTCTCTCTCTCTCTCTGTCTGTCTGTCTGTCTGTCTGTCTGTCTGTCTGTCTGTCTCTGTCTCTGTCTCTCTCTCTAGATCACCTGTCTGATCTATATCCCCCGGAACTCCGCAGCATGCCATCTATTATTCACACCTGATATTTAAATGCTATTCCATTATGCGGCCATCTATATGCCAGCAAACACTGAACAACACATACAGGGCCGACATTTATCACGACAAGGGCACTGTGCAAAAAAATACATTTTGAATAGACAGTATGGCAAATAATACAACGCTAGTTCCAAATACTGCAACTCTCAATTGGATGCTGTGTGTCGTACAGTTTACTTAAAAGGGCAATCTGCAATTCAAACAAAAACAAAATCAAAGCGGTCACCTCGCCACTGGTTTTGGTAAATAACTGAGGGATGGGGCTGGAGAAATGTAACCACTCTCAAATTCATAGACAGAGCTATGGATGCAGGGACTGACTATCCATGATATTACAATTATAGTTTAAAATTAATAGATTAAAACTATATT
>NW_028157448.1:0-27298 GCF_964263955.1 Coregonus lavaretus
GAAATCTATTCAACCTGGACCTCATCCTCACTGACAAATTGGACAGAGAAACAAGAGACCATTATTCCCTGACCATTGAGGCATTTGATGGGGGTATCCCGCCTAAAACGGGGCGGCTTCAGGTTTATATCCATGTCTCAGATGAAAATGACAACCCACCTGTGTTCAATCAGACTGAATACCAAGCTTCAGTGTGGGAGGATGCTCCGGTAATGTCACCTGTGTGTCAGGTCTACGCCACAGATCTGGACCTCGGCGACAATGGGCTCGTCACCTACGAGATCAACCGACGCCAGAGTGACCCGAATGAGTTCTTTGTCATCAACGGAACTTCTGGTGTCATCCATGTTAACAAACCCTTAGACTTTGAGACGCAGCCATTTTATGAGGTGATCGTCAGGGCGAGGGATAATGGCGCCCAGCCGGAGTATAGCAGCACCTTTGTAGCTTTGAGGGTAATAGACATCAATGACAACAGCCCCATTATCAGCGTAATGTTTCTGAGTGAGACTGGGGAAGCAAAGGTGTCGGAAGGGGCAGGTATGGGGGAATACGTCGCCAGGATATCAGTCTCTGACCCCGATCTGGGAGAGGTCGGGAGGCTCAGGGTCACCCTCGAAGGTGGCGACGGGAAGTTCACCCTGAAACAGACTGATGAATTCCTGTACGCCTTGTGCGTGGACGGCGAGCTGGACAGGGAGAAAGAGGGGCTATACGAGTTAAAAGTGGTGGCCTCGGACTTCGGTAGCCCCCCATTGAAGAGTGAAAGCACCTTGTTGGTGAGGGTCACCGACACCAACGACTGGCGGCCGGTTTTTGACCAGGACATCTACACTGTGTCTGTATCTGAGGACGTACCCCAGGGAAGTTCCCTACTCCGTGTGCAGGCCAGAGACTCGGACGACGGGGTCAACGCGGCCATCCTCTACTCCATCCTACAGTCAGACCAGGACCACCTGGTCAACGTCGACCCAGAATCAGGCATCATTACCACGGCAGCCAGGTTGGACCGCGAGAGGGAGACTGAGGTGCGGTTCCTGGTTGTTGCGGTCGACGGGGGGTCGCCAGCCCTGTCCTCCACAGCCACGGTCACCGTTATGGTCGAGGACGTCAATGACAATGAGCCTGTGTTCCAGCAGCAGCTGTATAATGTGTCCATCCCGGAACACACCCGGATTGGGAACTGCTTTTTACAGGTATGTTGGCTAGTTTAGTTTGGAGCGTGTGATGCATTGATGAGTATGTGAAGAAAAATATTCTGGGCCATTTCCATGTAAAAGGACCCATGAGCACCATGAGTCTATATTTTTCAGAAATTAAGGCATATACATTTTCCCATCCTAAGATTAGGAATAAACTAAATCTTTGATTTCTGGTCAAACCGATGGAAAAGGGGTCTTAGAAAATATCTAAGTCTAAAAAGGTATTTGAAATGCATGAAAACACAATGTTGAAGTTAAGGCCCTTACCAACTAATAACAACGTAGCTCAGCTGGTAGAGCACGGCACTTGTAACGCCAAGGTAGTGGGTTCGATCCCCGGGACCACCCATACACAAAAATGTATGCACGCATGACTGTAAGTCGCTTTGGATAAAAGCGTCTGCTAAATGGCTTATTATATTATTATTATTATTATTTTATATAACATTTTGCTGAAATTATTTGCCTTGTGTAAATGTAAGAAATATTGCCTAGTGTCTTGTCATTCTGTTACAAAAACCCCACATACAAAGTTGGAAGCGCAGAATCGTCTAGAATGTCATTGTAAGCTGTAGTGTTAAGATTTCCCTTCACTGGAACTAAGGGGCCTAGCCTGCATCATGAAAAACGGCACCAGACCATTATTCCTCCTCCACCAAACTTTACAGTTGGCTCTATGCATTGGGGCAGGTAGCGTTCTCCTGGCATCCGCCAAACCCAGATTCGTCCATCGGATTGCCAGGTGATGAAGCATGATTCATCACGCCAGAAAACACATTTCCACTGTTACAGAATCCAATGGCGGTGAGCTTTACATCACTCCAGCCGACGCTTGGCATTGCACATAGTGATCTTAGGCTTGTGTGCGGCTGCTCGGCCATGGAAACCCATTTCATGAAGCTCCCAACGAACAGTTCTTGTGCTGACGTTGCTTCCAGAGGCAGTTTATAACTAGGGCCTGAACTTGTGTGGCCTACCACTTCGCGACTGAGCCGTTGTTGCACCTAGATGTTTCCACTTCACAATAACAGCACTTACAGTTGACCAGGGCAGCTCTAGCAGGGCAGAAATTTGACCAACTGACTTGTTGGAAAAGTGGCATCCTATGACGGTGCCACGTTGAAAGTCACTTAGTTCTACAGTAAGGCCATTCTACTGCCAATGTTTGTCTATGGAGATTGCATTGCTGTGTGCTCGATCTGATACACCTGTCAGCAGCAGGTGTGGCTGAAATAACCAAACCCACTAATTTGAAGGGGTGTCCACATACTTTTGTGTATATACAGTGAATTTGGAAAGTATTCAGACCCCTTGACTTTTTCCACATTTCCTTTACGTTACAGCCTTATTCTAAAATGGATTAAATACAAAAAAAATCATCATCAATCTACACACAATACCCCATAATGTCAAAATCCATCATTCTTAAACGGAAGAAGTTTGGAACCACCAAGTCTCTTCCTAGAGCTAGCCACCTGGCCAAACTGAGCAATCGGGGAGAAGGGCCTTGGTCAGTGAGGTGACCAAGAACCCGATGGTCACTCTGACAGAGCTCCAGAGTTCTTCTGTGGAGATGGGAGAACCTTCCAGAAGACAACCATCTCTGCAGCACTCCACCAATCAGGCCTTTTCAGCGGCAGGGACTGGGAGACTAGTCAGGATCGAGGGAAAGATGAACGGAGCAAAGTACAGAGAGATCCTTAAACCTGCTCCAGAGTGCTCAGGACCTCAGACTGGGGCGAAGGTTCACTTTCCAATAGGACAACGACCCTAAGCACACAGACAAGACAATGCAGGAGTGGCTTTCGGACAAGTCTCTGAATGTTCTCGAGTGGCCCAGCCAGAGAACGGACTTGAACCCGATTAGAACATCTCTGGAGAGACCTGAGAATAGCTGTGCAGCAACGCTCCCCATCCAACCTGACAGTGCTTGAGAGGATCTGCAGAGAATGGGAGAAACTCCCCAAATACAGATGTTCCAAGCTTATAGCGTCATACCCAAGAATAATTGAGGCTGTAATCGCTGCCAAAAGTGCTTCAACAAAGTACTGAGTAAAGGGTCTGAATACTTATGTAAATGTAATTTTCCATTTTTTTATTTTTATTATTATTATTTTTTTAAATTTCTGTTTTCGCTTTGTCATTATGGGGTATTGTCTAGATTGATGAGGGGAAAAAAACAATTTAATCAATTTTAGAATAAGGCTGTAATGTAACGAAATATGGAAAAAGTCAAGGGGTTTGAATACTTCCCGAATGCTTCCTGAACAGATTTCACTTGGTTTCCCAAATTAAGCACTGGGTAGCTGCAGGAACAGGGTTGGAGAGCCCATGGCATGCAGAATATCACCTGTTGGTGAGAGGATGCTCCTCAAACAGTGGTCGACGCATGGAGTGAAATAAGTGTTCATACATTTATTTCTCAACTGCTCACATTAAGCACATGCTCCACTATAAAACCGAAGTAGCCTAATCGGCCTTATTGAAAAACGTACTGGCGGGAAAGCATGTGGCTTCCATTCTCTATTCGAGTGCATACGGATGACATCTTTCTTTCCCCCTGCCACTGTTCCTGCCCATTTGATAATGGGCCATTCAAAATCGAAACAAATTGTACATACAGTATTAGTAAAGATGAAATTGACAATAGTCTAATGAGTGAAAATATGATCACTTCATGAGAGAACAGCTGTGCAGCCTGAGGCAAGGAACAGATAATCAATAGCCTATAGTCGCATCATGCAGCCCATATGTTTTGATTTCTAAGACATACTAAGGTTTGTATCCTTCACAACTATAGCTGCCAAATAACTCTAAATCTTGCATATAGGACCTGTTTCAAATGATCATTTTTACACTCAACATAGTCACTTCATATGCTCACTCGCTCCGGAATGGGGAAAAATATAAATGAGATATATATATATATATATATATATATATATATATATATTTTTTTTTTTTTTTCAAGTTCAATTAGTCTTCTTACTATAAAATCATAGGCCTACTATAAATAATGGCACGGGACTTATAAGCTTATCTTGTCAGCTACATGAACAAGCCTACAGCCTTTGGCGTGGATCATAGCCAGATAAAATACAGTAGGCCTCATTCTATTCTTCTGACATACATCTTCATGTCATGTTTCTTTAGACCTGACTAAAATAAATCATGGGTTTATTGTGATGGTGTATATTAAATTGATTTATTATACTTTTCTAAAATGTAGATGTTCCAAAGGCACACATCAGTGGCTTGTATGCGTGGAGGCCTAGAGATACTAAACATTTTAATTAATGGTCAATTACCATGAGACCGACCCACTTTTGCATGACAATAACCGGCTGAGAAAATGTCATGACCGCCACAGCCCTATGAATACATCACATATCTTTAATTAGGAATTTCTGTATAGGACATATCAGGGACCCATGATGTCAGTCACCATCATTGTGTTAATCCACTTACACTTTTTTGTTTGTTATTGAACTACGGTATCACAACTGACACTAAATTCTTTCTGCGGACATCTTTGAATCTTAGTTCAGAGTAGACATTTAAGAGTTTTTGGAAAGCTTAGTCACAAGCTGACAGATTATAACTTAATTATGTTACGAAACTTTACGTCTGCGCTGTTCAAGTATGTGTTTTTGTAAACTTTTCAGTGGACATTTTTCTTTGCAATCAATGTTTTTTGTGAAAAATTGGAATCTCAGCGTCATTCTGTTACCATGGAATTGCTCTATGCACAGCAGTAAAACATTCGTTTTTTTCGAATTCCCACAAGTTTGTTCCTATGAAATTAAATTATTGTTTAAACTGTATAGCCCTTTTACTTTAAAAGGTGACAAAAGTAGAGGCCTATCAGCCCAACTAACGTGACAAGATTGTGGACAAATTAATTATCAACTTGTGTGTGTGTGTGTGCGCGCGCACACTGCGTGGACAGTGGCATGCCTTCTCTGTGTTCACAAAGCCACCAGTGTTGCCCAGACACAGTGACCCAGTCCAGCCCAGTGTTTATGTGATATGACAGATCTGATGCTTGGTACCACCTCCGTAGCCTGGCACAAGTCGAGGGCCATGACAATGAACTGTTAATCACAAAGTGTGTCTTTGTAGTTGCCAATGAGCAGGTTTGAATAGTGGATGAAACAAGGACAAAAAATTCAGTTTCAGCAATCTTGTGATGCTATTAAAAGCACTGTCCTTAATTTGTTTTCAGCCAAACAGCACTTGGTTTGCTGAGGAATGGGGTTGAGGATATAGAAGTTCACACTCAAATTGTATTCATAGATTGAGCAGTAAGACAGCTGTTATAAAGCTCCACTGCTCAGCATGCTGATCCTGAGCCAATACTTATTTTCTGAATGGAGCCGTCTCTCGTTAGAATTCTTGTGAGTAGGACAGTCAAACAAATTAACATGAAACGTAATTGCGGAAGAAACGTAATTGCGGAAGACTAATTGCTGTCAGAGGGGATGACCGTGCACAATAAGTAGAAAAACACTAATTGGGAAAGAAATGGCAGAGGAACAGGGCAGAGGAACAGGGGTATTATGGAAACGAGTAAGGAGTCCATTTTGCCTGATTCAAGGTGCACTATGCTCCTACATCTTTATTTACACTGCTCAAAAAAACTAAGGGAACACTTAAACAACACAATGTAACTCCAAGTCAATCACACTTCTGTGAAATCAAACTGTCCACTTAGGAATCAACACTGATTGACAAATTGCACATGCTGTTGTGAAAATGGAATAGACAACAGGTGGAAATTATAGGCAATTAGCAAGACACCCCCAATAAAGAAGGGGTTCTGCAGGTGGTGACCACAGACCACTTCTCAGTTCCTATGCTTCCTGGCTGATGTTTTGGTCACTTTTGAATGCTGGCGGCGCTTTCACTCTAGTGGTAGCATGAGACGGAGTCTACAACCCACACATGTGGCTCAGGTAGTGCAGCTCATCCAGGATTGCACATCAATGCGAGCTGTGGCAAGAAGGTTTGCTGTGTCTGTCAGCGTAGTGTCCAGAGCATGGAGGCGCTACCAGGAGACAGGCCAGTACATCAGGAAACGTGGAGGAGGCCGTAGGAGGGCAACAACCCAGCAGCAAGACCGCTACCTCCGCCTTTGTGCAAGGAGGAGCAGGAGGAGCACTGCCAGAGCCCTGCAAAATGACCTCCAGCAGGCCACAAATGTGCATGTGTCTGCTCAAACGGTCAGAAACAGACTCCATGAGGGTGGTATGAGGGCCCGACGTCCACAGGTGGGGGTTGTGCTTACAGCCCAACACTGTGCAGGACGTTTGGCATTTGCCAGAGAACACCAAGATTGGCAAATTCGCCACTGGTGCCCTCTGCTCTTCACAGATGAAAGCAGATTCACACTGAGCACATGTGACAGACGTGACAGCGTCTGGAGACGCCGTGGAGAACGTTCTGCTGCCTGCAACATCCTCCAGCATGACCGGTTTGGCGGTGGGTCTGTCATGGTGTGGGGTGGCATTTCTTTGGGGGGCCGCACAGCCCTCCATGTGCTCGCCAGAGGTAGCCTGACTGCCATTAGGTACCGAGATGAGATCCTCAGACCCCTTGTGAGACCATATGCTGGTGCGGTTGGCCCTGGGTTCCTCCTAATGCAAGACAATGCTAGACCTCATGTGGCTGGAGTGTGTCAGCAGTTCCTGCAAGAGGAAGGCATTGATGCTATGGACTGGCCCGCCCGTTCCCCAGACCTGAATCCAATTGAGCACATCTGGGACATCATGTCTCGCTCCATCCACCAACGCCACGTTGCACCACAGACTGTCCAGGAGTTGGCGGATGCTTTAGTCCAGGTCTGGGAGGAGATCCCTCAGGAGACCATCCGCCACCTCATCAGGAGCATGCCCAGGCGTTGTAGGGAGGTCATACAGGCACGTGGAGGCCACACACACTACTGAGCCTCATTTTGACTTGTTTTAAGGACATTACATCAAAGTTGGATCAGCCTGTAGTGTGGTTTCCCACTTTAATTTTGAGGGTGACTCCAAATCCAGACCTCCATGGGTTGATCAATTTGATTTCCATTGATCATTTTTGTGTGATTTTGTTGTCAGCACATTCAACTATGTAAAGAAAAAAGTATTTAATAAGATTATTTCATTCATTCAGATCTAGGATGTGTTATTTTAGTGTTCCCTTTATTTTTTTGAGCAGTGTATATACAGTGCCTTCGGAAAGTATTCAGACCCCTTTTACTTTTTCCACATTTTGTTACATTACAGCCATATTCTAAAATTGATTAAAAATAAATAAATAAACATCCTCCGCAATCTGCAGACAATACCCCATAATGACAAAGTAAAACGTTTTTTTGAAATTTTAGCAAATGTGTTAAAATAAAAAACTGTACGTACAGTACCAGTCAAATACGTACAGTACCAGTCAAAAATGTGGACACACCTACTCATTCCAGGGTTTTTCTTTTATTGTTTACTATTTTCTACATTGTAGAATAATAGTGAAGACATCAAAACTATGAAATAATACATATGTAATCATGTAGTAACCAAAAGTGTTAAACTAAGGGGGACATATTGGTTGGACTTGTATTGTTTACCTACAATTTAGAAACAAGTTTGAACATGTTTCACACACACTTGTTTTTCAGCTAGTACAGTACACTACTGATTACTGCAAGGAAGCGAGGGCATGTATTGGTTTTTACAATATTGTTGGTACAGTATGCAGACCTTGACCTGTGTCTAACACCTCATCTCACAGTCCATAAAGCCCGGCATGATATCACTTTTATGGTGGGAAGGGAAGGGCACCATCAAATGGGGACGGTGAGATGAATCTGTCATATGCATTCCGAAACGTACCCGCAATCTCCCATGTTTGCATTGGGTGTATGCGTAACACAAACTGTCTTAAACTCCCATCAAAGAATCCCCAAGTTCAAAGGCAGTCTTTTATCTAGCTTCTTGGCTCCACTTGTTATTTTACAGCCTATATGTGGAATCACACTAGTTCTACAGTGGCTTGCGAAAGTATTCATCCCCACCTTGGCATTTTTCCTATTTTGTTGCCTTACAACCTGGAATTGAAATGGATTTTGGGGGGGGGTTTGTATCATTTGATTTACACAACATGTCTATTTGTGAAACAATAAACAGAACTTGAGCGTGCGTAACTATTCACCCCCCCCCCCCCAAAGTCAATACTTTGTAGAGCCACCTTTTGCAGCAATTACAGCTGCAAGTCTCTTGGGGTATGTCTCTATAAGCTTGGCACATCTAGCCACTGGGATTTTTGCACATTCTTCAAGGAAAAACTGCTCCAGCTCCTTCAAGTTGGATGGGTTCCGCTGGTGTACAGCAATCTTTAAGTCATACCACAGATTCTCAATTGGATTGAGGTCTGGGCTTTGACTAGGCCATTCCAATACTATTTGCAAATGAAAGAAACACAAAAGAACTGTCAATCTCCCTCGGCCTGGGGCTCCATGCAAGATCTCACCTCGTGGAGTTGAAATGATCATGAGAACGGTGAGGAATCAGCCCAGAACTACACGGGAGGATCTTGTCAATGATCTCAAGGCAGCTGGGACCATAGTCACCAAGAAAACAATTGGTAACACACTACGCCATGAAGGACTGAAAACGTGCAGCGCCCGCAAGGTCCCCCTGCTCAAGAAAGCACATATACAGGCCCGTCTGAAGTTTGCCAATTAACATCTGAATGATTCAGAGGAGAACTGGGTGAAAGTGTATACTTTTGCAAGGCAATGTAGGTCTTTGCTGCCAGATATTTGCTGCTGACATTGTGCAAGTCATTAAAAGTGATATCTCACGTAGTCTTTGCTTTGATCCAGGTCTTCCGCTCTTACTCTTTGCCCCTGGGATAAGGATGGCTATTTATAGTCTTGTCTCACTGTCTCCCACCAGCTTACTGTACCTAGTACCACCAATAGTTATGGGAGAAGAAAGTGTTACGTACCAACAATGTTTTTTTAATGCTTCAATCAGAAATATGACATTTGTCAGCCCACATGCAGCGTGCGTGCGTGTGTGTGTGTGTGTGTGTGTGTGTGTGTGTGTGTGTGTGTGTGTGTTATAATAGATGACGCCACATCCACAGAGGTGATGCAATAACCTCTAAGATGATTCGGTCAAGGTGCACCAAACACCCCTGCCTTAAACCTGGGTTATGTCATTAACGAGCTAATGTCCAGATAATGAGATGTGCATACTTGTAAAGGAAAGGGTATCTGTAAAGTGGGGATTAATACTACAAGGTTAATGGGGAAATAACGTCAGATTTCGGCGGACCTGCCAAGTAGACACATCATTGTCAAAGCCCCTGGTGGTATTGTCAGATATTGTCCTAGTAGTAACACTATCAAAAAATGTTTTATGTATAACATGTTGCTAAAACTCTTTGTACTATTCCTGAATTATGCTTTCCTCTCCAAATAAAAGACAATAGAAAGTGTTGCTGTCTCCACCGTTCAGCTAGATGTTAGCTTATGGGATGCTAACTAGCTGTGATACCATCTTCTGACCTCCCTAATGTGACCTTACAAAACATGTTGTGATTAGGGTCTTGGCACCAATCCACCCAACTCCCCGGCTTTAGCGCTAAACCCAAACTCCAAAGCGATTTGCAGGTAGAACTCCTGGAAAAGGTGCCCTCATCCTCCGCCTAAGCAACTTACTACCTTTGCCAAACATAGAAAGCGTATTACACACACCTTTTTGTATGGCCACTGATTACTGTAATTCCTCTGTCAGAGCCAAGTCTGTGTAAACACTATTTTGGTGGCAACCACATGGTCAATCCCATCATGTTTCCGCTAACGTACATGCAGACTCTGCTGAGGTAATCCTTGGTGGTCATGATCCTTAGAGTCATCATTATCCAATCGTTTTGGCATGTGTTTCCTCTGCCCCTTGCCACGAACCCTCCCCCGTCGCTAATGTCTTAACGAGATAAAGGAAGCAGCCCAGATGGGCAACCTGGTATCTCTCCCCAACCAACACATGGCGTTGAGATTGAGCCCTATCATAAAGGTCATGGGCCACGTAGGAGTTTATGGGTCCACAGCTAAAATACTGGGCCCTGGATTCTTCACTGGTGGTCTTTTATTTGGAAAACTACATTTTTCATGAGAAAAACTAAAGGGACTTACCTGGCCAGCCAACACATGGAGTTAATAATTGGTTTGGGTTAGGGGTCTGGTTATGGTTGTGGTGTGAGCTATGCGAGTCACGCCCCACTCCCTTTAGTTTGCGACCACAAGCTGAATTGCTAGCATTGGTTATATTCCTATGGATATTTAAAATATTCAAACTACACAGCCATATATCAAGATATATGTTAAAAACTTTAACTTCCAACCCATGTGATGGAGGATGTTTCCTTACCCTCTGCAGGTTGTCGCCACCGCTGCGGATGGCAGTGATTTCGGTACAGTGCGCTACTCCATCTCTGACGGCTTTAATAAGCAGGACACACACCCTGTCTTCCAAATCAACCAAGACTCTGGAGAGCTCTGCATCTCACAGGATATCGACAGGGATTCGGGCCTGGCGACCTATGACTTGTTAGTGAAAGCTGAGGATCAGGTGAGTTGGTATTTTTCCATTCACATTTTATGAGAATGATGAAGTAGTTATATTAATAGTTATACACTGAGTGCAAAACATTACCACCTTCCCCCTTTTGCCCTCAGAACAGCCTCAATTTGTCCGGCATGGACTCTAAAAGGTGCTGAAAGCGTTCCACAGGGATGCTGGCCCATGTTGACTCCAATGCTTCCCACACTTCCCAGTCATGTTGGCTGGATGTCCTTTGGGTGGTAGACCATTCTTGATACACACGGGAAACTGTTGAGCATTTTAAAAAACAGCAGCGTTGCAGTTCTTGACACAAACCAGTGCGTCTGGCACCTACCATACCCCGTTCAAAGTCACGTCTTTTGTCTTGCCCATTCACCCTTTGAATGGCACACATACAATCCAAGTCTCAATTATCTCAAGGTTTAAAAATCCTTCTTTAACCTGTGTCCTCTACACTGATTGAAGTGGATTTAACAAGTGACATACATAAGGGATCATAGCTTTCACCTGGATTCACCTGGTCAGTCTGTCATGGAAAGGTGTTCCACGACAGGCGGCAGGTAGCTTGTGCCAGTAACCGAAAGGTCGCTGGTTCTAATCCCCGAGCCGACTAGGTGAAAAATCTGTCTGTGCCCTTGTGCAAGGCACTTAACCCTAATTGCTCCTGTAAGTCGCTGTGGATAAGAGCGTCTGCTAAATTACTAAAATGTAAATGTAAAATAATGTTTTGTATACTCTGTGTATAATGTCATATTTACAGTTTCACTTATCACTTAGATTTTCTTCCTGTCACTGATTCTGCTGATAGTGTCTATTTCGAAAAAAGGGTTTACTTGCAATAACTGTGATATCTGGGGGGCTTTCCCCCTACTAAACTAAGTTGAATGCACTCACTGTAAGTCACTCTGGATAAGCGGGTATGCTAAATTACAGTACATGGAAATATCTTTGAATATTGTTCAGCTGTTATTGAAACATGATACAAGATGCTGGTGTTTCTTGTCACTGTCCTGAACGGTCTTACTGCTTGTTAATACTCTATACTATAATATTATTCTCTCCCTCTTTTCCCAACAGGCAGGCTTGAGTGCCCAGACGTACGTCCACATCGAGGTGGAGGACCTGAACGACAACCCGCCGGTGTTCAATCCAGAGAAGTATGTGACCAGCGTCAGCAGCCACGCCCAGCCCGGCACAGAGGTCCTCAACGTCATCGCAACCGACAGGGACTCTGGGGACTACGGTCACGTCACCTACCAGATCCTGCCCGGGGACCTGTCCTCCCTGTTCTCAGTGGATAAAACTACAGGTAGGATGACCACCGAGATCTCTGGGGTAAGAATGAAACAGGGTTGAGGTCAATTCTTTTTTTCAATTCAGTGAATTAAGTCCTCGTAGAAAACAATGGGGAATTTTCAATACAGGAACTTCCTGAATTGACTGAATTGAAAACTGAATTGACCACAACTCTAGGTCTTGGTTGTTTTATCGTGGAGGTTAAGGGTGTTTGTGCTTGTGCTTGTTGCGGCACTGTGATGTCAACTGGTGTTTACCAAATCCCCTCCCGCCCTCCACTGTACACCCAAACCACTTGGTGTCCTGACTGGACTAATTGTGCCACACAGCCCGACTCCACATCACAAGC
This sequence comes from Coregonus lavaretus, assembly GCF_964263955.1. NCBI lineage: Eukaryota > Metazoa > Chordata > Actinopteri > Salmoniformes > Salmonidae > Coregonus > Coregonus lavaretus. Next base: position 12,456 of record NW_028157448.1, read on the forward strand.
ACAGCACAGGTAGTTGGTGATGAAGTTTTACCAATTACTAATCAGGTTTTGCACTGAACTGTATCTACTACACCAGGGGTCTTAAACCCATTTTGCCCGGGGGACACATTCGGTCTTCGCCATGATCTGGAGGGCAGCACTGTATTGCCTTGCTGTCAAAATCCACAAAATCCCATACTCCTCTGTATTATCTTAGAAAAAATATTGATGCTCCCTGACTGTCTAGCTTTTATTTTGGTGATTGTTAGCTGACTGGACACAGTGAATATACTGTTTGTGATTCCCTGATAATACACAAACTGTTCCCGACAAGTACTGAAAGATACAATTATTAAAAGGTCCATTGTCATTTCTATCTCGTTTGTTATTCGCTCTGGATAAGAGCGTCTGCTAAATGACGTAAATGTAATGTAATGTAAATGTTATTCAAGTTTAGACTGAACTAGGTTTTTTAGTAAGACAACCACGCGCCACATTAAATTGGCTCGCGGGCCGCATCTGGCTCAGAGGCTGCCAGTTTTTGAGATTCCTGTACTACACCTATAAGGTCAATCACAGTCTTATGTCAATGAATTCAAATGATGAATTTGTACACTACTTGTAGGTGGAACTTGTCAACCTTCTAACATTCTAAACTCCACCACTTTTTTTGTTCTTCTATTATTCAAAATTAAGAAATACATTTGTGGATGACTTTTACAATGGATTCTTTTTTTGCTTCATTTACTGTATTCATTTCACCTCAATTCCTCCACGCAGCTGGTCAGCCACATTGACCATGCACATATAACATATAGCCTGCAGCTAGAAGTCTCACTTGCACCCTACCAAGACGACTCATTAGATGCCAGCAGCCACATTGTGATAAACAAATGCTTACTTGGCGTAAGCCCCCAGTAGTGGACGTGATTGCTATTGTCACCTCACAGCAGGGATGCTGCAGATTTAGAAAGGCCTGCCCTTGATACCTTTGCATGATTAAGACAATTAATGCATTCATAGTGCTACTATAATGGTACAAGCCGGTGACCATTTGAAAGACGTATAGGGAGTTATTGCAGTTGAACATGTTTGTGTCATGGCGTCAGAAAGAACCTGATTTTTACAGAGCCGAGTGAACTCGTACACATGTCATTTATAATAAAATCATTATAATAATTCTAACCAATAGTTTTCAGAGCATTGTCTGTTTGCATTTTACTATGACAACAGGCTCATAAGGTCAGTTAAAATAGTTTGAGGGTCAATTAATTGAATTTAATAAACTAATGCTATGCTAAGCTAATTGTTACCATTGCTATTGATCCAGCCATCTGTGCAGGTCCTGTGGGAGCCCTTTATTAACTGGGGCTTTCCAGTACAATGCCGCCTGAAATCGGTGAGATTTGGGGGTGAATTCGGGTGACAAAATTAGCCAACCCCTGGGCCATATGTGCTATGTCTGTTGTGCTCCACACACAGAAGTCTACCATTCAAGAGAAGCCCAATTTAAAGGTGCAATATGCAGAAATCGCTCCGCCATTTCCTGATTGCTGAAATTCATTTAGTTCGCCTAATTTCAGTTTGTGTGACAAAACAAGCACTCAGAGTGCACAGAATCATTGTACAATCCAAACCGCTGTGAAATATATTTTCAATAACCAAAAATATTGTATTTTCAGCTGTTTTGAAGCTGGTGTACAAAAGTAAAAGACGCAAAATCGAAACTTAAGACCGGGACGCATACAAATAGGGCACATAGAACAGATCTACCGCTTCTTAGACTTGCTTTCAATGAGTGACAGATCTATAACTCACATTGCTATGTGAATTTGGTTGGGTCGCCCAAAAAGTTACATATTGCAGCTTTAAGAGAGGCCCAATCATGATGTGAATAATCCTTCCCTACCATGGCAACATGTTTAATATAGGTTCATACCCCTGATTTAATTAATAAAGAAATAGAAATGTTGATTTGAATTATTATATTTCTCCAATTTACAAAATGACAAATGAAACTCTAGCTATTGATTTTCCTCTATTTGAACAAAAAGTCGAACATGTTGACCGTTCTCATCCTTTTGCCTCTACAGGTGTGGTCTACCTGACCTCCACACTGACCCACCTTGGCACTGCGAGCGTCAAGCTGGCTATTACCGCCCAGGACGGTGAGGGCGTGACGTCGGCCCGACCCGCGGAGGTCACGGTGAACGTCCTGCGCAGTGCCCAGGCCCCAGCAGTCTTTCAGAGGTCACGCTATGCTTTCACCGTGCCCGAGAACACCCTGCCTGGCACCCCGGTGGGCATCGTGGAGGCCCTCAACCCTGCCAGTGAGTAGTGGATAGACAGGTGTTAGAGATGTTGATTGGGCTCTTATTGTGCGGGTTGCTATTTTCTAATTTTAGTAATTTAAGTGAGTACATGCATGCCCTTATAGTTTCATATACAGGTAACTGCCAAAATAATGGAAACGCCAACATAGTGCCTTTAAAAGGGCGTTGGGCCACCACCAGCCGCCAGAACAGCTTCAATGCGCCTTGGCATAGATTCTACAAGTGTCTGGAACTCTATTGGAAGGATGCGACACTATTCTTCTACAAGAAATTCCATAATTTGGTGTTTTGTTGATGTTGGAAAACACTGTCTCAGGCGCCGCTCCAGAATCTCCCATAAGTGTTCAATTGGGTTGAGATCTGGTGACTGAGACGGCCATGGAATATGGTTTACATCAGTTTTTATGTTAATTAAACCATTCAGCAACCACTTGTGTCCTGTGGATGGGGGCATTGCCATCCACTTCAATCAGGATAGAAATGATTCACCATAAGTTGAAGGTGATTACTCAGAATGGCTGTTTATTTACTGGCATTTCCCTTGCCCTCTAAAGGTTTGAGTGGACCTAAACCATGCCAGGCAAATGCACCCCACACCATAACAGAACCCCCATTTACTCAAGTGTTTCCATTATTTTTGCAGTTACCTGTAGATTTCTATTGAGTCCTTATATTTTGGCTTTGGAAATTCTGTATTACTGCTGGATAGCGTGGGTTGTATGACAAATACCTAAACACCAGCCCCTATCCCTACCCATAGATTTCATAGATCTGAAAGAATAAGATCAGTGTAAGCTAGATGGTAATGGCTCTTTCTTGACCACTGGAAGACTAGGTGCAGTTCCACCATGTTGCTTACACCTATCCAATCCTTTCAGATGCGAAAAGTGTCAAGTGGCACAGTCGCTAGTAGGTGTAAGTAATTCATGACTTGTTTGTTTTGTCCGTTAAAGTGACAGACTTCTGTCACTCCCTTTTTGAACTGTCCCTCTTCTTCCTGACAAGGCTTAGTGCAGTTGTCAGCTGAGGTGGATGTAGGGTGAAGTTGCTCTTAGACGCTAATCTCGGTCAGTTTAGCATTTTCCCCACCTAATGGTTAAGGTTAGGATTGGGGGAGGGGAAGCTCATCATATATCTGTATCTAGGGGAAACTTCACCCCGGAGCGCTTAGGTGAGTCCTGAGCAAAAGGCTGTGGAGCAGGCCGCCTGCCAGGGTTGGTGGGAGGCAGGGGAGTTGGGGGGTGTAAGTCTCTCCCTCCTGGATGATCACACAAAGGGGATTTGGCAGGCTTTGGTGCTCCTCAGCACCTGCTAGGGCCATAGGTGAATGGGCAAATGATTGTGACACAATGTTCAGTATTATGTCGAGATATATAGTAGTAGGCTACATCTCTGTGAGAATTTGTTTTAGCCTCCTGTTAACTTCTCACCACCAATGGCTCACAACACCTTGCTATTAAAAATATAAATACAGGGATATTTTGATCATATTGAATGTAGAAATGTTGTGGGGCTTATGTGTTTCTGTTATTACCCTTTACTGTGTTCTACCTTGTTTTGAGTTGTCTGCTAAGCAGGTGTGTAAGTCTGTTAGTGGATTTACTCACGTGACGTGTTTGTCACCTCTTATCATTTAGCTGTACATGGGTAGCTGACAACGGCCCATATTCAGAAAGCGTCTGAGTAGGAGTTCTATCAGTTCCCCCCTGTCCTTGTTATGTTATTGATTATGATCTCAAAGGTAAAACTGATCCTACTCTGAGATGCTTTATGAATACGAGCCCTGATCTTCAATCATCCAAGTGAACTAGCTTTCAATAAGACCTGTACTTTTTCCAGGAGGAATTCCTTTGGGGATTCATGTACTGTGGAGAGTTCCCCACGTTCAGATTTCCCTGGATTATCCCGTTACTGGCCACTCAGAGCAGTGTCACTCCTAGCTCTGGTCCAAGGCGTTAGTGTGGCTTGCTAACACTGAAGGCTCAGCGTTAGCAAGCGCCGCACTAACGCCCTGGACCAGAGCTATGTCACTCCTTTCATTGTGTCTAAACGGCTAAGCCTTTCTTCAGCAGTAGACAGTCATTTAAGGTTGTCTCGTTGGTTAACAGATTAACCCCTTGGAGTTAAAACTGTGAAACATCAAGAATGTCTCCTTTGAGGGAGGGGAGGGAAAGCCCCCCTCCCCCCTTAAGCCCCCCTCGAAGCTTTACTATTCTCTCTGGCTGTTAGGGTGTAGTTACTGTTAAAACAAGCGGGGTGGGGGGGGGGGGTCACATTTTGTGAAAGTTTAATCGGTTGCTCGATGAGCTATCAATTATGTTCATTGATTGACTAAATAGGAACAATTATACAGGTCAGCCAAAAATACCTGATATTGTGGGTCCTAGTTTTATATCCATCCAACCATCCATAAATGTTTTTCTTGTCATCCCAGACTCGGTGGACTCGTTGTCGTACCGCATCTCGTCGGGGGACCCCCACGGTCTGTTCTCTGTCCACTCCAGTTCGGGCCTGATCAGCACCAGCCGCCCGCTGGACCACGAGTCCCAGCCCTACGCCCTCCTGGTGCTCCAGTGCCACGCGGGCACCGCCTCGCCCATCTACAGCAGCACCCAGGTCAACGTCACCATCGCTGACGTCAACGACAACGCGCCCGTCTTCCCCAAAATGACAGACACCGTCGCCTTGTCCCAAAACACGCCTCCCGGAACGGTTCTGTTCATAGCCCATGCCCACGACGCAGACAGCGCCGCAAATGGGAGGGTGCGGTATTTCCTGTCACGTGGTAGTGCTAGGGGAAGTATGCCATTTTATGTGGATGCCGACCTCGGTACAGTGTACTTAAACCAAAGCTTCTCTCGGGACCCGCGACCAAAGTACACCTTTGAAATTCTGGCGAAGGACATGGGCGAACCTTCGCTCACTGCCACGCTGATGCTCACAGTCAACGTGGCGCGCAGTGCCACTGAAGACACCCTGGCCTTCGAGACACTAGTCTACCAGGTGGAAATGGGCGAGGGCACCCAAATAGACACCCGGGTCATCCAGGTGAGGGCACATCGAAGCCGAGGAAGCAGCAGCCATCAACAGGGGTCCAAACCCAATCAAGGCCTCTCCTACTCCCTGGAGCCCGACCCAGACTTTCCCCCTCCGCCTCTCCGAATCCACCCCGAGAGTGGGTGGCTCTTTCTCTCCCAAAATCTTGACTATGAAACAGAGCCCATGTTTCGCTTCAAAGTCCTTGCCACTGTTAAAGACGAAACAACACTAGCTATGGCTAACACCACCGCTACAGCCAATGTTATCGTGCTCGTCCTAGATGAGAATGACAATGCACCAGTGTTCACCAGCCAGACCTACTTCTTCACGGTCCAAGAGGGGCCTTCGCCCCAGGGCCTGGTGGGGACGGTGCAGGCAGTCGACCGAGACTCCAGGAAGAACGCGCAGCTGTCCTACATCCTGCTGTCGGACGGGAAACACTTCCGCATCAACACCAAAACAGGTAAGAGGCCCTTTCCAAAGACTTGTGCATACTTGCTTTCATCCCTTCATTGAAGTAATTCCTGATCTGACATGGCTGGATGTGTTAAAGCTATGAAGTGGGACCCTTGATTTCACCAATCCATTAATGTTAGATTTGTGATTTATTTCTCCAAGGAATGGAGCAGGGAAGGATGCATTTTTACAGCATTTCAAACTGGGCAGGGTGATCATAGATATCCCTATTTAAGATTAGGATAGGAGAGAGAGAAGTGGCATTAAACTGTAGAATATGGATTAGCCAGCCAAATTGAAAGAGTAGCCTGCCATGGCGGTCCGGGCTGTCTAGTATGAAATCAAATTTGGTGGCCTCTGGACCACTAATACCTTAATTTCACCCCAAATCCACAGCTAAATTCTCAGGACTATGATGAGCGTACATGTACCCACATTTACCTGTATCCACGGTAATGGATTAGTCTAAAAGGCACCTGTCTAATGGAGCAGTCTGTTTTAGATGTCTCTCTCTAAATGCAGAATTGTGGTATTGTGTTGCGGTAATGATTTTAAAAGTGCATTATAATATTTAAGGTGAAATCTCCAGTTTTAAAGCAAATTTCATGCAGTTCCACAAAAATCGTATTAGGCCTATTGGATTTATTCAAGGTAAGGGATGTATTCAGGATGCTTTGAATGCTGAGTGAACATTTCAAACTTGATGACTTGGTTTGAAGTTACTTAGATAAGGGGTGTGAATACTTTCTGAAGCACTGTAAATGGGGTTGTTAACTGAGCCAGAAATTCACAGGGGTCATTTTTGTATTTATTTAGATTTTCACTCAATTTTTCTAAGTCCACACCACATTAGGACACCACTTTTGAGGTCTGCAAAAAATGAAATGTTTTATTTATGAGTGTAGTAACCCTTTAATTTAAGTGTGCAGGCACCTAGTAGTGTTTGGTTAGTGGTGTTTCTGAAACACGCATGAGATGGAGTTTGCAAAGCAAATGCCCATTGGATTTATGCAAATAATCAGGATATCCTCCGTGTCAGGTAGGCATAGGCTACTTTGTAGCTAGTTAACATTTAATTGAGAAGGTTTTTGGGAAAGCCGCCATCTACCAGAAGACGGTTAGGCCTATCGTTAGCATCGCTATCAATTTCCTGTTCCTTGTTTGAAATGGTTTGAACCCTGGATGTTGTACTTCATATTATGAGGCATCTCTGACCTTGCTTCAAAGTAGCCAAGCCAAAATCCGACCATAGAAATGTTGAGGGAAATATTTGATAAACACTTCCTCAGATGCACTCTCCTGTTCTAATCAACTTTCTTTCATGTATGCACTCATAACTGTAAGTCGCTTTCTATAAAAGCATCTGCTAAATGGCATATATTATAAGATTGTTTTCCCACTAACGGTTTGGGCTAGGTAGAGATGCATGGTTTTCAGTAAAGTAATGGTGAAACCATGGCAGTGGCAAAGCTGTGCTTAGTGTTTTTCTATGGCACTCCATGCGCTAGGAAGGCACACCATTATTTCAATAGATAGTTTATGACTTTGGAACAAGTAGCTGGCTCAAAATGAGTCTGTTACGGGCCTCCCATGTGGCACAGCGGTCTAAGGCACTGCATCGCAGTGCTTGAGGCATCACTACAGACCCGAGTTCGATCCATGACCGGGACACCCATTGGCCCAGCGTCATCCAGCTTTAAGAATCTCATACAAGATTACAAATACTCAGACATTTCCTTACTCAATACCTACCCTATCTATGTTAATGGTGTGGCAGGTAGCCTAGTGGTTAGAGCGTTAGGCTGCGAACCGACAGGTCGCTTGTTCAAATCCCCAAGACAACCAGGTGAAAAATCTGTTGAGCAAGGGACTTAACCCAAATTGCTCCAGCATCGCCATTGATAATGGCAGACCCTGGCCATGACTGGGGGGAGTTGGGATATGCAAAAAACACATCACCAAATTATTATTTATAACACTAATGCTTTCTCGCTCTCTTCTCCATCCCTCTCTCCCAGGTGAGATAATCAACTGGGTGTCTCTGGACCGGGAGCAGCATGCTGGGCACACCCTGAAAGTGATGGTGACGGACCAGGGCCAGCCCCGCCTCAATGCCACTGCCACCGTTCACATCCTGGTCACCGACATCAACGACAACCCACCCCAGTTCACCCACCTGCCCGCTGCCGGCAAGGAGCTCAACGTCCAGGTAGAGAGAGAGAGAGAGACACACACACACACACACACACACACACACATTTTCACCAGTCAGCACGTCACATGAGCTAAAACACGTATTGACACTTAATATTAGTTAGAATGTAAGATTTTGTTGGACTATAAATGGCTGTGATAATATTATTATTATTGTACAAGGTAACTGCAGATAAGAAACTGACGGAAATTAGAATTTTTAAATGTGATAAAGAAATAAGTTACTATTACTACATAGTACACGTGACTTCACAGAAACTAACCCAAAACATTCAATGTGACTGACTGCATGTCATCGGTACGGTATCTACATGGTATTTTAGTATGACCCATTATTATGAATGTAATTAATTATGCATGCAGTAGCATGTACATCTTTTTAGTAACATGGTTTAATGTTAAAATGCACTTGTTTTGTTCATTCATTCTCTTGTGGTGTTATTTTAGGTTTGGGCAGGCCTCCCCACAGGCTCATTGGTGACCACCATGTTTGCCAAAGACCTCGATGCAGGAGAAAATGCAACAGTCAGGTTTTCTCTGACGACAGGTAATGTTTTCAAATGTTAACACAGAATGTTTTACATATTTGAATTGGTCTTACTCGCATACCATTTGACTTAAAGGGACAGTTCATCACAAAATCAAAGTTAAGGAACTAACCTAAATCTTATCTTTAGGGTTCATGTTTTTAGAGCTAAAAGTTGGTCTTATGTTGCCCTCATTCCAGGCCATTGTGTAGATCCAGCTATGCCCATCAATCCAAAATAATGAAGATGAGCACCATATCATCTTTATCTATGTCTGTATGATGTGTTGTTCTCACTTCATGTAGTTTTCCTCTCTGTCTCTCGCTCTCCTTTCTTTCGGTCTCTCTCTCAGATGAGGAACAGGGCCACTTTGAGATAGACAGTCAGAGTGGAGACATACGGACCACGGAGCTATTCACCCAGAACGCCATAACCCAATACACCCTGACAGTGGTTGCCACCGACAACGGAGCTGGCCCCCTAGAGGAGACAGCCGTCATTCACCTCCAGGTGCCCTGACCTCTTTTTGCATAATGGGATTGATATTGGCCCAGTTCTCACTGAGTACTACTATGACATGCCTTTACATGTTTGTCATTTACCTTTAGCAGTTGCTCTTATCCAGGGTATCATGCAATTAAGATACATTATCTTATAATATGTAATAGAGACAACTGATGATTACTGTAGATGGTTTGGAATTCTAGTGTAATTTCAATAATTAGTAGCATTTGTAACATGATTTGCAATACTAGAGTCTGCATTGGCAATTAGAAATGTAACGGTTTGAATTGAAGTTGAATTCAACCCATTTCTAGGTTCAGGCTGCAGAGAAACAACACGGCGGCACCCACCCCCAAAGCGTGCGACACTTCTCTGTGAGGGAGGACACCAAACCCGGCACTGTCATCGGCTCCGTCCACCTCTCCCCAACAACCAATGGCAGGCTGCGTTACTCCATCGCCGAGGGCGACGGGGTCCTTCACTTCGGCCTGGACAGCTCGTCCGGCGACCTGTACCTCAACCAGCCGCTGGACTACGAGTCTACGTCACTCTACTTTCTGGTTGTCCATGGCGAGGACGCCACGGGACCCGGGACGAACGTAACAGCATTTGTGAGCGTAGCGGTGGAGGACGTGAACGACCACGTGCCCTGGTTCCCCTGCGAGGTGGTCATGTTTGGGTTGCTGGAGGACGTAGAAGTTGGAACGCGTGTGTTCGCCTTCAACGCCAAAGATGGCGACGGGAGCCTGGCCAACAGCGGCGTGCGTTACTCATTGACCTTTGACCCTGAGCTGGGCATGTCAGGAGGGTCATCATTGTCGTCCGCAACATCTTCATTTCCTTTCTGCATCCACCCGCTCACCGGCACCCTCACCACGACCGCTCCCCTGGACCGCGAGAGGACCGCGAGCTTCACGTTCATGGTCACCGCCACCGACCAGGCATCGAGGGAGGCCGACCGGAAGTTTGCGACTGTGACCGCTCAGGTGTTCCTGCTGGACGTGAATGACAACCGTCCGGCGTTTGTCTCCCAGGACACGGCCCTTGTGATGGAGGACACGGAGGTGGGGAGCCTGGTGCATCGTGTGGTGGGCGTGGATGATGATGTGGGTGAAAGCGGCCAGGTCACCTATTGTCTTGTCTCTGGGAACAAGGAAGGGTTCTTTACTTTGGAGGAGAAAACAGGTATGCTCTTGGTAGTATTTTGATGAGTGACGAAATTATGATTCTGTAAAATGTATGAGGAGTCCTTTACCTCACTACGGTCTTTCCATAGTTTAACTTCCAGGAGGAGCACAAAGGCCCCCAAAGCATCCAGGTAGCCTGATGATTCACAATACAATTATTCCACTTGCTCTTTCATTCGCTACATACTTTAGTCTGAGACTGCCATCAATGAAGTTGTTTGTGGTGACAAGGGGCGTTGTACAAAAAGTCCTCAGCGATTGGATTGTCTCTAACCAATCAGAGTATCAAAGCCAATGATGAATTTTCAAACCGCCGCTTTACCCACGTGTGCTCTGGCCCAACCAACCAAATTGGTGTCTGGACCAATCATACGGCGCTGAATGTGTTTGCATTCGGTGAAGGGTCTGGGAGGTACTCAGATCCAGACTCATTGCGAAGAATAAAACGAAAGTCCTTGGGCGTAGCGTTTGGCAGGAGCAAGGAGTCTGGGTAGCCAGGCAAACATCCATATCCTCTGGCATCAAAATTGTCAAATGAATCACTGATCTACAAATCACTTTGCATAACTACTCATTATGTGATCATGATTAGATTCTGTGCCTTACTTTGCTCAAACTGATCCCTTCAGACACACTGAATGTCTTTAGGTGGGGGGGGTAGCAGAGCCAGGTAGGGGCCTGCCCTGTCAATACAATGGCATGGGAACACTGCCACAGTACACCAGTCTCAACTCTCCTCTTCTCCCCCCATAGGTCTGCTGTACCTAGCATCCCCTCTGGACTACGAGCTCCAGACCTCCCACTCCCTGACCATCCAGGCCTCGGACCAGGGGCTCCCCTCCCTCTCCTCTACCCAGACCCTGAGGCTGGAGGTGGGGGATGTGAACGACCAGCCTCCCCTGTTCCAGCAGGACGTCTACACAGCCAGCGTTGCCGAGAACAGAGAGCCTGGGGAGAGCGTGGTCACTGTGTCCGCCACAGATAAGGACTCCGGTACGTACCACTCTGGATACTGTACTTTTTTTTTTCAAATTGTGTTTTATTGTTCAGATGGAGAATACAGAGTAGAAAAACATTAAGTTGCACAGTTTCCTCTCCATTTTCAGTGCTTCAATTATTTGTTGGAGCACTAGCTAGCGCCTCATCTCAAAGTAAGAAGTAAGCCTTGTCCGAGCCAAAATGGTCCATAGGGAAGGAGCCTCTCCTGTTCCTGTAGCATGAGGCAGTTTGGTGTAAAAGTACCCCCCCTGGAGATCACATGGCCTTACTCCCTTACCCCCAATCCATCTCCTTACTGCGGAGTGCCAAGCGCAGAGGCATCAGGTCCCGTTTTTAGAGTTTTTATGAATCGACCGGGGATCAAACCCTCAACCTCAGGGTGGTCAGGACAAAGAGAACCATGGGCAGAATAATACTCTAGATAACATTGAGCCCACATCACTCATTGTAGACAAACCCATCCACAGTTTAGATGTACACGGTGGTCACAATACAGTTTAGCCTCTAGGTGGCAGCATAAGCATATGAATTCTGCTTTGAGAGACCCTATCTTACTGTGGTTGTGCTGAGTCCGATCTGTCCCGCAATATAGTGGTCAACAAACACTGCTGATTATCCCTTCTAACCCAAAATCCTGACCATAAAATTGCATTTGGTAAAATAAACAAGTTGGCTATGGTTTGCGGTTTGGGACACTTTTTATACTAACATTTGATTCTTATGTTGCTCTCTAACTGTTCACTGTCCAATGGTAGAATATTAAGGGGAATTCTTTTTGATATGACATATCTATAGCTTATGGAAACATTTGGGATTCCTGTGTCTTTTCTACTATCTCAAATAACAGTTTAGCAGGTGCAACTATGGGGTGACCTTGTTCCCTGAAAAGCCACAAGTCTACCATTCCCACCCCATTTTTCCTCTGCCCCCGTGTCCATACGTGGTTCACGTCAATCACCAGTATATCACACTGACAGGGGCACCATTAACTGACAATATGTGAGTTTTCAGTAGAGCCCTAGAGGCCTGACAGGTCAAGAATTTCTACTTCTCCATTTGTCCCATTCCATTATGTCTGCGTCCCATATGGCACCCTATTCTCCACATAGTGCACTACTTTTGACCAGAGCCTTATGGGCCCATGGCACCCTATTCCCTACATATATTTCCTATGGGCCCAGGTCAAAAGTAGTCCACTATATAGGGAACATGGTGCTATTTGGGACGCATCCTTTGGGTTTGATTGAAAGGAAGGGAGCGCCGCAGTGCTCCCCTGATCTCGTCTTCTACTGTTTGTTTTCTCTCTGCGCAGGCTAGTTCAAGCTTACATCGCACCGAATTACACTCACGCCCCAACTTAATCAATTTTGCACATCCACACGTTGGCCCTGTTTATTTTAACACTTTGCTCCTCCGTAGCCCGCCGGCCCCCAGATCGCTTTTCTTCATTTCTCTCCCAAATATTGAAAGTTGAGGAAGAAGGTGAAGCGAGGGAGGGGTGTGTGCCTGAGTGTATGTCTGTGTCTCCGCGCGCGTCTATGTGGGTGTATGTGTGCGTGAGACATTCTTGGGGGTGAGAACAGTGTCCAAAAAAAGCAAGCAGACAGAAACCCCCCCCCCCCTCCAGGAGATGTGAAAGGTCCCACCGACCATGAGTCCATAATCCCAACCATCTGTGCTAATAGGCCTTGAGTTTTCATCTGTCTTCTCCAATCACCTCTCTCCGGACTCGCCTGAATCTGTGGCGTGCCTCGATGGCCGCTCTCTCTCCATCTCTCCCACAATGAATTGTGTTATTTGATTTTCATTAGCGTTTTCTTTTTGACTGACATGGCAGGAAGGTTGTTTTTGTTGCGCCGATTGTTGATCTTTGTCTCTCACTTCGGTGTGGAGAAATTGTGAGGAGAGGGAGAGACTGGTTGTTCAGTACTTCTTACATTTTTTGGTAATGATATAAATAAATAAAAATATTGGTGGAAAATACAAAATTTTACATGTTTACATATTTCACATTTCCTTTTTTCTTCCCCCTCCCCAAGTTGTCAATCTTTCACTGACATTTTGCTTGACTGAGATTTTTTCTTGTTTTTCTCCCATAATAATACCCTTCACTTTATAGAACAATTTATAGTTTGGCAGAAATGTGATGTTTTTCAATATGTGTTCCCACAAGGAAAAACGTTTGTTTTTTTTTATACAAAAAAAAATCGGAATTAGTCATAGTAGCGCTTTAATTCATTGTGGGTTGTTTGTGAATTGTTCTGTCCAGCTCGTGTTTTTGAGAAGTCCCATGCCAACTGTATGTTCAGCATACTAGATCATTCATAACCTTTTCGCAATACTGAGCCAAGCTGGCCTGGTTATGTATCCTCCATAGTTGCTGGAGCTATCACCAGGCCCACTAGACAGGGAAGAGAATATACCCCACAGTCACCCCTGACAATTAGTGGTTGAGTTAGATTTCTCCCGTGAAAGTGTGTGGTGATGTGAACCACATGCGGAGACCTGCGCTGGCTGGTGCCTGATGGGGCTGCTCTACCACTTGACCTCTGTCTGTCGGGGGTGAGAGGGGTGGGGGGGCTATGACTAGGTCAGGGACATCAATCTGTGTGTCTGTTTAGTACTCTACTAGCTGCACTTTCCCTACTGCCACCTCTCCCTGTTTTTCCTCGAAACCACCAACCTGGGTTGTGTTCAGTAGGGCACACTGTAGCAAAACGATTTGCGACGGAAGACAAGTGTTTCCTATTGGACACGTTCAGATAGTACCTACCTGTTTTCACTCCGTTTCGGAGCGTTTTCATCCGTTTTGTGCCTGAGACGAACGGGGGAGTGAGTGATGTTGGGGCGGGGGAGTGGGGGGGGGGGGCAGATTTCAAGGTGTGTGTGTGTGTGATCCACTAGCATTCAATCAGACTGCGGCACTTGGTGGGGCTCATGTAAAGGTTAGCCAAATCTTTTCCTTCTTTTTTTTTCTTTCTTTCCTCATATCTCGAGGTGATTTACCCCCGTTAGCAATGGTTTCAATCTGAGAATCAGATAAGGCCCCTGTCCCAAACACCACTTTCTCTCCAGACAGGCCCCTAAACATGGTCTGTGCCCCAAATGGCACCTTATTCCCTGCCATTTGGGACGCGTACGTGGGCTGACCTAACGAGATGCTAAACGGCGACGTCGGAGCGGAATTTTTATTAATGCGCCCTTAAACTTCAAGGGTGTGTCCCAAATGGCACCCTATTCCCTATATGGTGTAGTGCACTTATTTTGACCTGAAATGGCATCCTATTCCGTATATAGGGCAGTACTTTTGGTCTGGTCAAAAGTAGTACACTATAAAGGGAATAGGATGCCATTTCGGTCACGGCCCAAGATGTCTAAAAGGAGCCATGTGGAATTTGCTGGGTTATCATCAATCATATTGCGAGAAGAAAAAAGAAGTTCATTGGTTTTGATGGAAAGCATGAGTGAGTTTTGGTGGGAAATGTTGGAGGCTGGAGCACTAGACTAGTTGTAGCAAGGGTTGTTAATATTGAAATGGATAGTTTTTATGTGCATACCTGCCATTTATTGAACAATGTCCTATTTATTACATGGTCCTTGTTTTG
>NW_028157447.1:5000-17423 GCF_964263955.1 Coregonus lavaretus
TCAGTTCTGGAGAGATACTGGCCGTGCATGGTTTCGTTCCAGCCCTGCATTAATACATCTGATTCAGTTAGTCAAGGCACAGATGGAATGTTTTGATCGTGATTGTAATAATTGATTACGGTACTCCAATTCACCCTAGAAAGTTTTGGAACGAGTAACTAACTTTCTTCGTAGAGTAAACTCCTGTATTCCTCCCTCTATCACGTGTTGCCTCTCTGTTCTCTCTCGGTCTCCAGCTCTCTAACATCTCTGTCTCTCTGCCTCTCCTTTCTCACTCTCTCTCTCTCTCTCTCTTTCTCTCTCTCTCTCTCTCTCTCTCTCTTTCTCTCTCTCTCTCTCTTCCTCTCTCTTTCTCTTTCCTCTCTCTCTCTCTCTCTCTCTCTCTCTCTCTCTCTCTCTCTCTCTCTCTCTCTCTCTCTCTCTCTCTCTCTCTCTCTCTCTCTCTCTCTCTCTCTCTCTCTCTCTCTCTCTCTCTCTCTCTCTCTCTCTCTCTCTCTCTCTCTCTCTCTCTCTCTCTCTCTCTCTCTCTCTCTCTCTCTCTATCCCCTATCTCTCTCTCTATACTCTCTCTAAGACGTGTGGTAACTCCTTAAGCACCCTGTTTTGGGCCCATTATCATTCCGGACCACGATCTGAGATCTCTTCAAGTCACCATTGAACTCTCTGCCTCTGCTTTGCGTTGTAGAGAACAGGAGAGGAGTGGAGAAGGAGAGGGGTGGAGGAGGAGAGGAGTGGAGTGGAGGAGGAGAGGAGTGGAGAAGGAAAGGGGTGGAGGACGAGGGGAGTGGAGGAGGAGAGGAGTGGAGTGGAGGAGGAGAGGGGTGGAGGAGGAAAGGGGTGGAGGATGAGAGGAGTGGAGGAGGAGAGGAGTGGAGTGGAGGAGGAGAGGGGTGGAGGAGGAGAGGGGTGGAGGAGAGGAGTGGAGGAGGAGAGGAGTGGAGAAGGAAAGGGGTGGAGGACGAGAGGAGTGGAGGAGGAGAGGGCCAAGTGCCTCTTGATGACAGAGAGAGGTGTTGGAGAGGATAGGGAGCCTAGAGGCTGCACTCTGAGCGCTCCACCACCCTGTTGTTGTTGAACCTGCCTCCTACCAATCCCCATCACCACAACTGACCGACTGACCGGGGCGGCCTGCTCTCAAAAAAGCTACTGATTAAAGACTGTCTGGTGTCAGGCGTAGCGCTCCACTGGAAAAGGCAGGCAGGGTGATTCGTTTGTGTGCATATGTGTGTGTGTGTCCATCGGAAGAAGCAGGGAGACTTCCTGGGTGATGCTGGGGAAGTCACAGCACAGGCCTCTACAAACCAAGCCCAGCCCTGTATCAGTAACCCAGCCCTGTATCAGTAACCCAGCCCTGTATCAGTAACCCAGCCCTGTATCAGTAACCCAGCCCTGTATCAGTAACCAGCCCTGTATCAGTAACCCAGCCCAGCCCTGTATCAGTAACCCAGCCCTGTATCAGTAACCCAGCCCTGTAACAGTACCCAGCCCTGTATCAGTAACCCAGCCCTGTATCAGTAACCCAGCCCTGTATCAGTAACCCAGCCCTGTATCAGTAGCCCAGCCCTGTATCAGTAACCCAGCCCTGTATCAGTAACCCAGCCCTGTATCAGTAACCCAGCCCTGTATCAGTAACCCAGCCCTGTATCAGTAACCCAGCCCTGTATCAGTAACCCAGCCCAGCCCTGTATCAGTAACCCAGCCCTGTATCAGTAACCCAGCCCTGTATCAGTAACCAGCCCTGTATCAGTAACCCAGCCCAGCCCTGTATCAGTAACCCAGCCCTGTATCAGTAACCCAGCCCTGTAACAGTACCCAGCCCTGTATCAGTAACCCAGCCCAGCCCTGTATCAGTAACCCAGCCCTGTATCAGTAACCCAGCCCTGTATCAGTAACCCAGCCCAGCCCTGTATCAGTAACCCAGCCCTGTATCAGTAACCCAGCCCTGTATCAGTAACCCAGCCCTGTATCAGTAACCCAGCCCTGTATCAGTAACCCAGCCCAGTATCAGTAACCCAGCCCAGCCCTATATCAGTAACCCAGCCCAGCCCTGTATCAGTAACCCAGCCCTGTATCAGTAAACCAGCCCTGTATCAGTAACCCAGCCCTGTATCAGTAACCCAGCCCTGTATCAGTAACCCAGCCCTGTATCAGTAAACCAGCCCTGTATCAGTAACCCAGCCCAGCCCTGTATCAGTAACCCAGCCCTGTATCAGTAACCCAGCCCTGTATCAGTAACCCAGCCCTGTATCAGTAACCCAGCCCTGTATCAGTAACCCAGCCCTGTATCAGTAACCCAGCCCAGCCCTGTATCAGTAACCCAGCCCTGTATCAGTAACCCAGCCCTGTATCAGTAACCCAGCCCTGTATCAGTAAACCAGCCCTGTATCAGTAACCCAGCCCAGCCCTGTATCAGTAACCCAGCCCTGTATCAGTAGCCCAGCCCTGTATCAGTAACCCAGCCCTGTATCAGTAACCCAGCCCTGTATCAGTAACCCAGCCCTGTATCAGTAACCCAGCCCTGTATCAGTAACCCAGCCCAGCCCTGTATCAGTAACCCAGCCCAGCCCTGTATCAGTAAACCAGCCCTGTATCAGTAACCCAGCCCTGTATCAGTAACCCAGCCCTGTATCAGTAACCCAGCCCTGTATCAGTAAACCAGCCCTGTATCCGTAAACCAGCCCTGTATCAGTAACCCAGCCCTGTATCAGTAACCCAGCCCTGTATCAGTAACCCAGCCCTGTATCAGTAACCCAGCCCTGTATCAGTAACCCAGCCCTGTATCAGTAACCCAGCCCTGTATCAGTAACCCAGCCCTGTATCAGTAACCCAGCCCTGTATCAGTAACCCAGCCCTGTATCAGTAACCCAGCCCTGTATCAGTAACCCAGCCCTGTATCAGTAACCCAGCCCTGTATCAGTAACCCAGCCCTGTATCAGTAACCCAGCCCTGTATCAGTAAACAGCCCTGTATCCGTAACCCAGCCCTGTATCAGTAACCCAGCCCTGTATCAGTAACCCAGACCTGTATCAGTAACCCAGCCCTGTATCAGTAACCCAGCCCTGTATCAGTAACCCAGCCCAGCCCTGTATCAGTAACCCAGCCCTGTATCAGTAACCCAGCCCAGCCCTGTATCAGTAACCCAGCCCAGCCCTGTATCAGTAACCCAGCCCTGTATCAGTAAACCAGCCCTGTATCAGTAACCCAGCCCTGTATCAGTAACCCAGCCCTGTATCAGTAACCCAGCCCTGTATCAGTAACCCAGCCCTGTATCAGTAACCCAGCCCTGTATCAGTAACCCAGCCCTGTATCAGTAACCCAGCCCTGTATCAGTAAACCAGCCCTGTATCCGTAACCCAGCCCTGTATCAGTAACCCAGCCCTGTATCAGTAACCCAGCCCTGTATCAGTAACCCAGCCCTGTATCAGTAACCCAGCCCAGCCCTGTATCAGTAACCCAGCCCTGTATCAGTAACCCAGCCCTGTATCAGTAACCCAGCCCAGCCCTGTATCAGTAACCCAGCCCTGTATCAGTAACCCAGCCCTGTATCAGTAACCCAGCCCTGTATCAGTAACCCAGCCCTGTATCAGTAACCCAGCCCTGTATCAGTAACCCAGCCCTGTATCAGTAACCCAGCCCTGTATCAGTAAACCAGCCCTGTATCAGTAACCCAGCCCTATATCAGTAACCCAGCCCAGCCCTGTATCAGTAACCCAGCCCTGTATCAGTAACCCAGCCCTGTATCAGTAAACCAGCCCTGTATCAGTAAACCAGCCCTGTATCAGTAAACCAGCCCTGTATCAGCAGCCCTGTATCAGTAACCCAGCCCTGTATCAGTAACCCAGCCCTGTATCAGTAACCCAGGCCAGCCCTGTATCAGTAACCCAGCCCTGTATCAGTAACCCAGCCCTGTATCAGTAACCCAGCCCTGTATCAGTAACCCAGCCCTGTATCAGTAACCCAGCCCTGTATCAGTAACCCAGCCCTGTATCAGTAAACCAGCCCTGTATCAGTAACCCAGCCCTGTATCAGTAACCCAGCCCAGCCCTGTATCAGTAACCCAGCCCTGTATCAGTAACCCAGCCCTGTATCAGTAACCCAGCCCAGCCCTGTATCAGCAGCCCTGTATCAGTAACCCAGCCCTGTATCAGTAACCCAGCCCAGCCCTGTATCAGTAACCCAGCCCAGCCCTGTATCAGTAACCCAGCCCTGTATCAGTAACCCAGCCCTGTATCAGTAACCCAGCCCTGTATCAGTAACCCAGCCCTGTATCAGTAACCCAGCCCAGCCCTGTATCAGTAACCCAGCCCTGTATCAGTAACCCAGCCCTGTATCAGTAACCCAGCCCTGTATCAGTAACCCAGCCCTGTATCAGTAACCCAGCCCTGTATCAGTAAACCAGCCCTGTATCAGTAACCCAGCCCTGTATCAGTAACCCAGCCCTGTATCAGTAACCCATCCCTGTATCAGTAACCCAGCCCTGTATCAGTAACCCAGCCCTGTATCAGTAACCCAGCCCTGTATCAGTAAACCAGCCCTGTATCAGTAACCCAGCCCTGTATCAGTAACCCATCCCTGTATCAGTAACCCAGCCCTGTATCAGTAACCCAGCCCTGTATCAGTAACCCAGCCCTGTATCAGTAAACCAGCCCTGTATCAGTAACCCAGCCCTGTATCAGTAACCCAGCCCTGTATCAGTAACCCAGCCCTGTATCAGTAACCCAGCCCAGCCCTGTATCAGTAACCCAGCCCTGTATCAGTAACCCAGCCCTGTATCAGTAACCCAGCCCTGTATCAGTAACCCAGCCCTGTATCAGTAACCCAGCCCTGTATCAGTAACCCAGCCCTGTATCAGTAACCCAGCCCTGTATCAGTAACCCAGCCCTGTATCAGTAAACCAGCCCTGTATCAGTAACCCAGCCCTGTATCAGTAACCCAGCCCTGTATCAGTAACCCAGCCCTGTATCAGTAACCCAGCCCAGCCCTGTATCAGTAACCCAGCCCTGTATCAGTAACCCAGCCCTGTATCAGTAACCCAGCCCTGTATCAGTAACCCAGCCCTGTATCAGTAAACCAGCCCTGTATCAGTAACCCAGCCCTGTATCAGTAACCCAGCCCTGTATCAGTAACCCAGCCCTGTATCAGTAACCCAGCCCTGTATCAGTAACCCAGCCCTGTATCAGTAACCCAGCCCTGTATCAGTACCCCAGCCCTGTATCAGTAACCCAGCCCTGTATCAGTAAACCAGCCCTGTATCAGTAAACCAGCCCTGTATCAGTAAACCAGCCCTGTATCAGTAACCCAGCCCTGTATCAGTAACCCAGTGTGTGTGTTATTGTGAGAGTGTCTGTGTGTGTGTTATTGTGAGAGTGTCTGTGTGTGTGTTATTGTGAGAGTGTCTGTGTGTGTGTTATTGTGAGAGTGTCTGTGTGTGTGTTATTGTGAGAGTGTCTGTGTGTGTGTGTTATTGTGAGAGTGTCTGTGTGTGTGTTATTGTGAGAGTGTCTGTGTGTGTGTTATTGTGAGAGTGTCTGTGTGTGTGTGTTATTGTGAGAGTGTCTGTGTGTGTGTGTTATTGTGAGAGTGTCTGTGTGTGTGTGTTATTGTGAGAGTGTCTGTGTGTGTGTGTTATTGTGAGAGTGTCTGTGTGTGTGTTATTGTGAGAGTGTCTGTGTGTGTGTGTTATTGTGAGAGTGTCTGTGTGTGTGTGTTATTGTGAGAGTGTCTGTGTGTGTGTTATTGTGAGAGTGTCTGTGTGTGTGTTATTGTGAGAGTGTCTGTGTGTGTGTTATTGTGAGAGTGTCTGTGTGTGTGTTATTGTGAGAGTGTCTGTGTGTGTGTGTTATTGTGAGAGTGTCTGTGTGTGTGTTATTGTGAGAGTGTCTGTGTGTGTGTTATTGTGAGAGTGTCTGTGTGTGTGTTATTGTGAGAGTGTCTGTGTGTGTGTTATTGTGAGAGTGTCTGTGTGTGTGTTATTGTGAGAGTGTCTGTGTGTGTGTTATTGTGAGAGTGTCTGTGTGTGTGTTATTGTGAGAGTGTCTGTGTGTGTGTGTTATTGTGAGAGTGTCTGTGTGTGTGTTATTGTGAGAGTGTCTGTGTGTGTGTTATTGTGAGAGTGTCTGTGTGTGTGTTATTGTGAGAGTGTCTGTGTGTGTGTTATTGTGAGAGTGTCTGTGTGTGTGTTATTGTGAGAGTGTCTGTGTGTGTGTGTTATTGTGAGAGTGTCTGTGTGTGTGTTATTGTGAGAGTGTCTGTGTGTGTGTGTTATTGTGAGAGTGTCTGTGTGTGTGTTATTGTGAGAGTGTCTGTGTGTGTGTTATTGTGAGAGTGTCTGTGTGTGTGTGTATTGTGAGAGTGTCTGTGTGTGTGTGTTATTGTGAGAGTGTCTGTGTGTGTGTTATTGTGAGAGTGTCTGTGTGTGTGTTATTGTGAGAGTGTCTGTGTGTGTGTTATTGTGAGAGTGTCTGTGTGTGTGTTATTGTGAGAGTGTCTGTGTGTGTGTTATTGTGAGAGTGTCTGTGTGTGTGTTATTGTGAGAGTGTCTGTGTGTGTGTTATTGTGAGAGTGTCTGTGTGTGTGTTATTGTGAGAGTGTCTGTGTGTGTGTTATTGTGAGAGTGTCTGTGTGTGTGTTATTGTGAGAGTGTCTGTGTGTGTGTTATTGTGAGAGTGTCTGTGTGTGTGTGTTATTGTGAGAGTGTCTGTGTGTGTGTGTTATTGTGAGAGTGTCTGTGTGTTATTGTGAGAGTGTCTGTGTGTGTGTTATTGTGAGAGTGTCTGTGTGTGTGTTATTGTGAGTGTCTGTGTGTGTGTTATTGTGAGAGTGTCTGTGTGTGTGTTATTGTGAGAGTGTCTGTGTGTGTGTTATTGTGAGAGTGTCTGTGTGTGTGTTATTGTGAGAGTGTCTGTGTGTGTGTGTTATTGTGAGAGTGTCTGTGTGTGTGTTATTGTGAGAGTGTCTGTTTGTGTGTTATTGTGAGAGTGTCTGTGTGTGTGTTATTGTGAGAGTGTCTGTGTGTGTGTTATTGTGAGAGTGTCTGTGTGTGTGTTATTGTGAGAGTGTCTGTGTGTGTGTGTTATTGTGAGAGTGTCTGTGTGTGTGTTATTGTGAGAGTGTCTGTGTGTGTGTTATTGTGAGAGTGTCTGTGTGTGTGTTATTGTGAGAGTGTCTGTGTGTGTGTTATTGTGAGAGTGTCTGTGTGTGTGTTATTGTGAGAGTGTCTGTGTGTGTGTTATTGTGAGAGTGTCTGTGTGTGTGTGTTATTGTGAGAGTGTCTGTGTGTGTGTTATTGTGAGAGTGTCTGTGTGTGTGTGTTATTGTGAGAGTGTCTGTGTGTGTGTTATTGTGAGAGTGTCTGTGTGTGTGTTATTGTGAGAGTGTCTGTGTGTGTGTTATTGTGAGAGTGTCTGTGTGTGTGTTATTGTGAGAGTGTCTGTGTGTGTGTTATTGTGAGTGTCTGTGTGTGTGTTATTGTGAGAGTGTCTGTGTGTGTGTTATTGTGAGAGTGTCTGTGTGTTATTGTGAGAGTGTCTGTGTGTGTGTTATTGTGAGAGTGTCTGTGTGTGTGTTATTGTGAGAGTGTCTGTGTGTGTGTTATTGTGAGAGTGTCTGTGTGTGTGTTATTGTGAGAGTGTCTGTGTGTGTGTTATTGTGAGAGTGTCTGTGTGTGTGTTATTGTGAGAGTGTCTGTGTGTGTGTTATTGTGAGAGTGTCTGTGTGTGTGTTATTGTGAGAGTGTCTGTTTGTGTGTTATTGTGAGAGTGTCTGTGTGTGTGTTATTGTGAGATTGTCTGTGTGTGTGTTATTGTGAGAGTGTCTGTGTGTGTGTTATTGTGAGAGTGTCTGTGTGTGTGTTATTGTGAGAGTGTCTGTGTGTGTGTTATTGTGAGAGTGTCTGTGTGTGGCTCTTTGATGGAGAAGCTGTCCACTCCCTGCAGTGTGTCCCCTCACCGTGGCTCTTTAACAGAGAAGCTGTCCACTCCCAGTACAGCCCCCAGTGGGTCGTCAGCACAGTGCACTAGGTGTTGCTGCTTCATGTCATAAAGCTGCTTCTTCATGATGTACTGCCCCAGGTAGAATATCACCTGACAATAGACAGCACAGGGGTCAGAGGTCAACACCACAGCATAACACACAAGAGGAGAGAGAGCGTAACAGGGGTGCTGCCAGAGGTCAAGAGGAGAGAGAGCGTAACAGGGGTGCTGCCAGAGGTCAAGAGGAGAGAGAGCGTAACAGGGGTGCTGCCAGAGGTCAAGAGGAGAGAGAGCGTAACAGGGATGCTGCCAGAGGTCAAGAGGAGAGAGAGCGTAACAGGGGTGCTGCCAGAGGTCAAGAGGAGAGAGAGCGTAACAGGGGTGCTGCCAGAGGTCAAGAGGAGAGAGAGCGTAACAGGGGTGCTGCCAGAGGTCAAGAGGAGAGAGAGCGTAACAGGGGTGCTGCCAGAGGTCAAGAGGAGAGAGAGCGTAACAGGGGTGCTGCCAGAGGTCAAGAGGAGAGAGAGCGTAACAGGGGTGCTGCCAGAGGTCAAGAGGAGAGAGAGCGTAACAGGGGTGCTGCCAGAGGTCAAAAGGAGAGAGAGCGTAACAGGGGTGCTGCCAGAGGTCAAGAGGAGAGAGAGCGTAACAGGGGTGCTGCCAGAGGTCAAGAGGAGAGAGAGCGTAACAGGGGTGCTGCCAGAGGTCAAGAGTAGAAGTCTGGGAATGTCTCAGGATAAGACCGCACCATCAATAGTTCTGTCCCAGTCTAGTTGATACTCTCCATATACTGATCCAGGCAGTTCTGTCTCAGTCTAGTCGATACCCTCTCTCCATATACTGATCCAGCCAGTTCTGTCCCAGTCTAGTCGATACACCTCATCCCATACTGATCCAGGCAGTTCTGTCCCAGTCTAGTCGATACACCTCATCCCATACTGATCCAGACAGTTCTGTCCCAGTCTAGTCGATACCCTCCCTCCATATACTGATCCAGGCAGTTCTGTCCCAGTCTAGTTGATACACCTCATCCCATACTGATCCAGGCAGTTCTGTCTCAGTCTAGTCGATACCCTCTCTCCATATACTGATCCAGGCAGTTCTGTCCCAGTCTAGTCGATACACCTCATCCCATACTGATCCAGGCAGTTCTGTCCCAGTCTAGTCGATACACCTCATCCCATACTGATCCAGCCAGTTCTGTCCCAGTCTAGTTGATACCCTCCCTCCATATACTGATCCAGACAGTTCTGTCCCAGTCTAGTCGATACCCTCTCTCCATATACTGATCCAGGCAGTTCTGTCCCAGTCTAGTCGTTACTCTCCATATACTGATCCAGCCAGTTCTGTCCCAGTCTAGTTGATACACCTCATCCCATACTGATCCAGACAACTCAATAAGAGTATTCTGGGTCCCATTTTAGACAGGCAACTGATAAGACACATGATCACTGTACTGAGTAGAAATATATGACTCCATCCCATATACTTCTCTAGCTGACAGGAGGCTATTGTGATTGATCACTGCCACGAAGGCATCAGTTCCTTATCATAAAAGCAGATTACACAGACTGTAAACATATTCTCCAGCAATCAATGTGGACCAGTTAAACACTCAACACCCTATAAACTAAAGCATCAATGCAGCCTCTCAGTCTGAGATAACTGTCTCCCTGATGAACAACAGAGAGGAAGGAGTCCCAGACTAGTTTGACATTCCAGAGGTCCATTTGAACCCCAGTGAGTCAGAGAGGAAGGAGTCCCAGACTAGTTTGACATCCCAGAGGTCCATTTGAACCCCAGTGAGTCAGAGAGGAAGGAGTCCCAGACTAGTTTGACATTCCAGAGGTCCATTTGAACCCCAGTGAGTCAGAGAGGAAGGAGTCCCAGACTAGTTTGACATCCCAGAGGTCCATTTGAACCCCAGTGAGTCAGAGAGGAAGGAGTCCCAGACTAGTTTGACATTCCAGAGGTCCATTTGAACCCCAGTGAGTCAGAGAGGAAGGAGTCCCAGACTAGTTTGACATTCCAGAGGTCCATTTGAACCCCAGTGAGTCAGAGAGGAAGGAGTCCCAGACTAGTTTGACATCCCAGAGGTCCATTTGAACCCCAGTGAGTCAGAGGAAGGAGTCCCAGACTAGTTTGACATCCCAGAGGTCCATTTGAACCCCAGTGAGTCAGAGAGGAAGGAGTCCCAGACTAGTTTGACATCCCAGAGGTCCATTTGAACCCCAGTGAGTCAGAGAGGAAGGAGTCCCAGACTAGTTTGACATCCCAGAGGTCCATTTGAACCCCAGTGAGTCAGAGAGGAAGGAGTCCCAGACTAGTTTGACATTCCAGAGGTCCATTTGAACCCCAGTGAGTCAGAGAGGAAGTCAAGAGGTGACTGAATGTTCTAACATTCTAACTAAGATAAACACCAATCTCTCTCTCTGACTCAGACTTCCTCACAGACAGATAGACCCCCTGACAATTCTCCCCAAAGCTGTGTGACATGTCTTCAAAACCAAGGGGACCTGCTAGCCAATCATAGCTCACCATTTATGTTTAAAATAAGTAAATGACAGTGCATTTGTATTCTAGTTTAGCAGATGCTCTTATCTAGAGTGACAATCAGTTCATTCAACTAAAGTAGGTAAAACAGTATATCAACAGGAAAAACAACAGAACCAAGACAAAAGCCTTTATATTTTTTGAGAGCATCTACTGTATGTAGTACTTAGTTGATGAAAGCGACAACCAATAGTGAAACTAGTGTAAATCTAACTATGTGGAGAAGAATCCAGAGGCAACACCTACACAACTTCTATACCAGTAGTTTGGCTGCTAACAACACATGAAGAGTAACTATTCCTTCCTTAGAAATGAACTAATATCCACTATTCTAGGAGTAAACTAAGATATACTGCAATTGGAAATTCACAACATCAAATATTTAACTTAATTAAAATATGAGACTAGAAAATATTATGGAAACTGAAAAGTCTGGGATATAATGTCCATTGAGGGTCTTAACGGTTTTCATCTGTCTGCTTCACGCAAACAATAAGTTGATTAACTAAAGTTGAGCCAAAGACGTGTGGTTTCTATATCAGCAGGGTACAGGCAACAAAGACAGCCAGCTGTCAAGTCACTTCATACCTCTTTCATGGTGAAAACGTCTTTGTCTGCACCTGCCTGCTGTAATAAGATGTGCAGTTTCTCTTTTGGTCGTACCTGGGAAAAAATAGCACATAAAACAAAAACGTTATTTTAGATTCAATGTCATTGTAAACAAATATGATGTAAAATGTGTGATAGAGAGAGAGAGGGAGAGCTATTTAAGTTAATACTTACAAGTTTCTCATTGTCCAACGTATTTATTTGGGAACCAGTTATATGCCATTCTGACATTCTCTCACAATTCTCTGCCATTCTGTCTTTCACCTGGTGAAGAGTAGAGCAAAAAATACATTTAAAATGTCAAAGTTAACATGCAATGCCTTATAAAAGTATACAATTACATACACGTCAAGACAAGCTTTGGAAGACAGAAACAAGCTTACCTATCTAAATAAATAGAAGTACTAAAGAGTAGACGTCCCTTATATACACACACACACACATCTCTATAATACACCCTTCATATTCTGTACATAAAGTGCTTCAGCTCGGATGCTAGCAGTAGGAACCACTTCCCCGTCTCCCCGGGATTTAAATAGGCTCGGAAAGACATGTCAGGGCTAGCATTGCTCCGGCTGTTGACGCCGGTGTAGGGCTAGCAGTAGGAACCACTTCCCCGTCTCCCCGGGATTTAAATAGGCTCGGAAAGACATGTCAGGGCTAGCATTGCTCCGGCTGTTGACGCCGGTGTAGGGCTAGCAGTAGGAACCACTTCCCCGTCTCCCCGGGATTTAAATAGGCTCGGAAAGACATGTCAGGGCTAGCATTGCTCCGGCTGTTGACGCCGGTGTAGGGCTAGCAGTAGGAACCACTTCCCCGTCTCCCCGGGATTTAAATAGGCTCGGAAAGACATGTCAGGGCTAGCATTGCTCCGGCTGTTGACGCCGGTGTAGGGCTAGCAGTAGGAACCACTTCCCCGTCTCCCCGGGATTTAAATAGGCTCGGAAAGACATGTCAGGGCTAGCATTGCTCCGGCTGTTGACGCCGGTGTAGGGCTAGCAGTAGGAACCACTTCCCCGTCTCCCCGGGATTTAAATAGGCTCGGAAAGACATGTCAGGGCTAGCA
Source organism: Coregonus lavaretus (assembly GCF_964263955.1). NCBI lineage: Eukaryota > Metazoa > Chordata > Actinopteri > Salmoniformes > Salmonidae > Coregonus > Coregonus lavaretus. The sequence continues at coordinate 17,199 of NW_028157447.1, forward strand.
TTGCTCCGGCTGTTGACGCCGGTGTAGGGCTAGCAGTAGGAACCACTTCCCCGTCTCCCCGGGATTTAAATAGGCTCGGAAAGACATGTCAGGGCTAGCATTGCTCCGGCTGTTGACGCCGGTGTAGGGCTAGCAGTAGGAACCACTTCCCCGTCTCCCCGGGATTTAAATAGGCTCGGAAAGACATGTCAGGGCTAGCATTGCTCCGGCTGTTGACGCCGGTGT
>NW_028157446.1:0-17745 GCF_964263955.1 Coregonus lavaretus
TGTCTGAGAGATTGGTTTCAGGGTAATGGGGGTCAGAATAGGGAGTTTGAAACTAATGAACCCTTCGTATGTACCATAGAAAACTATGCATTGATGCAGGGAAGAGTGCTGACACCAGGGACTCTCCACCTTCAGTGAGAAACCATGTACATTAGCAGCAGTGCATTCCGTGGGAAGAAATCAATATTGGTCATTGCGTTGCACTTAATGAGAATCTTTGTTCTTCTCACTCTCTTACCCCCCCCCCCCCCCCCCCCTCTCTCTCTCTCTCTCTCTCTGACCAGTGGGACTCACAAGTGTTCTGTATGTGAAAGAAATGTGTCTGAAAAGGCCCATGGATATCCATATCAACATAGTCTGAATGAGGAGTTAATAGTGTTGTGTTTCTGAGACATTCATTGGTCACTGTGTGACATAATGAGGTGTTGTGTTGTCCTCTGGTTCTCTGTTCATATGAGGCCTGGCTGATTTAGTCTAAATAAACCGTTTTCAGATGATGCTACATTAGCCTGCACCAAGTGGAGCATGAAATGAAAGCAATAAATTAGTTTTGTTTTAGATGTGTGAAATGATGAGACAATTGCAGACAGCCAACTCCCATTTTCTGTCGCTGCTGTTTGAAGTCCACAAGAGGATTAGGTCTAATGCTGTGTTTATCAGCCTGACGAGAGCAAACACGTATGCACGCATGGACGCACACACACACGAACACACACACACACACACACACACACACACACACACACACACACACACACACACACACAGACACACACACAGACACACACACACAAACACACACAGACAAACACACACACACACAGACACACACACACACACGCGTGCACACACACACACACACACACACATACACACACACACACACAAACACACACAGACAGACACACACACACACAGACACACACACACGCGTGCACACACACACACACAGACACACACACACACACACACACACACCATTAGATACCAATCTACAACACATCGAGGGTATCATATCAAGCATAGCCTCAAAGCTCTCGATCTATACAATAAAAGCCCCACTCCGAACATCCATCGCATCAACCACGCCGTCATATCCCCTTTAATCCTCAATGCTAGCTCCCTTTACAAGCCCCACATCAAGCAAAGCCTCAAAAACACATAACCTTCTGCAATTTTCTCATCATTTCATGCATTCACCAAAAGGAGCTCTCCTTCCCTCTCCTCAGAAGAGCTGAAGATAGTAAAACACTCCTTCAACCCCACTACCCCTAGGGCCACAGCAGATGAGTAGTAGGAGAAAATACATCTATACGACAGACATAAAAGCAGTTCAGAGAGAGAGAGAGAGAGAGAGAGAGAGAGAGAGAGAGAGAGAGAGAGAGAGAGAGAGAGAGAGAGAGAGGGAGAGAGGGAGAGTAATTATGCCATCTTTCACAGGCCCTCATCCCACCTCCCTCCTGTCTGTTGAGTGTTGCCAGGGGTGTCAGCAGGGCAGCTGTATGCAGTGTTACCGCGGTAATTCAGACACACCACGTCGAGCCCCTGCCGAGCGAGCAGAGCCGCAACAGAACGGGGTGCGACTTAACACTCCCCCAGGAAGCTCCATACAGTATGGGCAACATATGTTCTGGCAGTGGGATTGATGTTTCTGTTACAGCTAGATTTACTGTAGATGATGTGGCTATCTCTTCTCTGTGGTTCTTCTTCATTCACCTGCGTGGTATTCTTGGTCTGAGTTTGGTTTTCTGTCAACTAGTCTTGTTGTTGGTGGGATTTGTTGCTGGTTTGAAGTTAGGTTATAGTGCAGCTGTGCTCATGGTGAATATCCTTTGACGAGGGATTGGAGACTGACTCAAACCTCACTAGGCACATTTGACTAGGCACAGCAGTTTTTCCTGGTCAGGTCTCACGGTTAGGAAAAACTCATGGCCCTATAGACACAAGGCTGGCTCAGTAGAAGTTCAATAGAACCAGATTCACATTAATCCACATTGTTTCATTATTCCTCCCTATTGATTTGGTTGCCTTTGTAATTACTATTCGTCAGTTCAACATCTATTCCACGTTGGTTCAACATAATTTCATTGAAATGGCTGTGCCCAGTGTGTGCCCAGTGGGATGATGGTGGGAGAACGTGGATAGGAGTGCACACTGTCTGTGTCTATCTGACTCTGTCTGTCTCTCTGTCTGTCTGTCTGTCTGTCTGTCTGTCTGTCTGTCTGTCTGTCTGTCTGTCTGTCTGTCTGTCTGTCTGTCTGTCTGTCTGTCTGTCTGTCTGTCTGTCTGTCTGTCTGTCTGTCTGTCTGTCTGCCTCTCTGTCTCTCTGTCTCTCTGTCTCTCTGTCTGTCTCTTTGTCTGTCTCTCTGTCTGTCTGTCTGTCTGTCTGTCTGTATGTCTGTCTGTCTGTCTCACCTCTGATACTCTGGGAAAGTTGATGAATCACAGAAAGCTTTGTGTACTCTGTAAGGAAAGGAAAGAGGCGTTCTAGATATTGACGTACTTCTGTACAGACGTTTGTCTGCCTTCCTAAATGGGTTTCCATACACAGTGAATTCTTGCCACCCAGCTCCATGCATTCATTTTATTGCAAGCTGTGGTGTAGGCTATTAGATGTCTCAGCCATAGAACGCCCCAACCCCACAGCCGCCCACACAGCTAAATGTGTTCCCATGGCAACATGACCGTTCCCCCTCCTAGGTGTAGTTCCCAGTCACCTGCATAAACATGCTAGGGGGCGCCAACGAGTCCACATGATGTGACATTGAGATAGGTGTTGACATCCAGCGTTTGAGTGACTGGGATAGGAAGGCTTGACTCTGCCCCCACAACTTTGTGTGTTTTAAGGCAACTTTGTTTTAAGGTAACTTTGTGTGTTTTAAGGTAACTTTGTGTGTTTTAAGGCAACTTTGTGTGTTTTAAGGTAACTTTGTTTGTTTTAAGGTAACTTTGTGTGTTTTAAGGTAACTTTGTGTGTTTTAAGGTAACTCTGTGTTTTAAGGTAACTTTGTGTGTTTTAAGGTAACTTTATGTGTTTTAAGGTAACTTTGTTTGTTTTAAGGTAACTTTGTGTGTTTTAAGGTAACTTTGTGTGTTTTAAGTTAACTTTGTTTGTTTTAAGGTAACTTTGTGTGTTTTAAGGTAACTTTGTGTGTTTTAATGTAACTTTGTTTGTTTTAAGGTAACTTTGTGTATAGGAAGGCTGTAATGTGCCAAGTAGCTCTTGTAGACATGTTCGATGCTCCAAATTGCCTGACAACTGACGGTAATTCAATGAAAAATAATGGTTTCTGTACTATGTCCATGTCAGTGGAGGCTGCTGAGGGGAGGACAGCTCATAATAATGGCTCGAACGGAGTTGTTGGAATGGCATCAAACACATGTAAACCATGTGTTTGATGTATTTGATACCATTCCATTTATTCCGCTCTAGCCATTACCACAAGCTCGTCCTCCCCAACCTCCTGTGGTGCATGTAATATCATGACACATGTAGGGGAGTGTAAAATCAACTATCAAGTTGCTTTTCACATTTCATGTATTAAATTCCAAAACATGGAGGAATCACTATGAAACTACACTACCGTTCAAAAGTTTGGGGTCACTTAGAAATGTCCTTGTTTTTGAAAGAAAAGCAATTTTTTTGTCCATTAAAAGAACATCAAATTGATCAGAAATACAGTGTAGACATTGTTAATGTTGTAAATGGCTATTGTAGCTGGAAACTGCAGATGTTTAATGGAACATCTACATAGGCGTACAGAGGCCCATTATCAGCAACCATCAGTCCTGTGTTCCAATGGCATGTTGTGTTTGCTATTCCAAGTTTATCATTTTAAAAGGCTAAATGATCATTAGAAAACCATTTTGCAGTTATGTTAGCACAGCTGAAAACTGTTGTGCTGATTAAAGAAGCAATAAAACTGGCATTCTTGAGACTAGTTGAGTATCTGGAGCATCAGCAATTGTGGGTTCGATTACAGGATCAAAATGGCCAGAAACAAATAACTTTCTTCTGAAACTCGTCAGTCTATTCTTGTTCTGTTCTGCCAAGAAACTGAAGATCTCGTACAACGCTGTGTACTACGCTGTGTACTACTCCCTTCACAGAACAGCGGAAACAGGCTCTAACCAGAATAGAAAGAGGAGTGGGAGGCCCCGGTGCACAACTGAGCAAGAGGACAAATACATTAGAGTGTCTAGTTTGAGAAACAGATGCCTCACAGGTCCTCAACTGGCAGTTTCATTAAATAGTAACCGCAAAACACCAGTCTCAACGTCAACAGTGAAGAGGCGACTCCGGGATGCTGACCTTCTAGGCAGAGTTGCAAAGAAAAAGCCATATCTCAGACTGGCCAATAAAAAATAAAATATTAAGATGGGCAAAAGAACACAGACACTGGACAGTGAAAGATTGGAAAAAAGTGTTGTGGACAGACGAATCGAAGTTTGAGGTGTTCGGATCACAAAGAAGATGTCACGCCCTGGCTCTGAGGACTCTGAAATGTTGAGCCAGGGTGTGTAGTTTATGTGTTATATTTTCTATGTTGATGTTCTAGATCGTTTAGATCTATGTTGGCCAGGGTGGTTCCCAATCAGAGGCAGCTGTATCTCGTTGTCTCTGATTGGGGCTAAATACTTAGGCAGCCTGTTTGGCACTAGTCGGTGTGGGATCTTGTTCCGTAATGGTTTGTTTTGTGTAACCTAGGACTTCACGTATTGTTTGTTTGTTGTTTTGTGTTGTGTTAAGTACTTAATAAAATGTACGCTTATCACGCTGCGCCTTGGTTCCACGAGTCATCAGTCAACGTGCGTGACAGAAGATCCCACCAAAAGAGGACCAAGCAGCGTGCCCAGGAGGAGAAGATAGCGATGTCTCAGGTGGGCAAATGGTGGTCATGGGAGGAGATATTCGTGGTGAAAGGGCCATGGGCAAAGGTAAATGCCCAGGCAGGAGAGGAGAAACGGCGCCAACCGTGCCGACGACGGACACGCGAGAGGCAACCCCAAGAAATTTTTTTGGGGGGGGCACACGGCGTGGACGACGGGGCAGCAGGAGGCAGCTACAGGGCGAATCTGCAGACTAGGAGAGGAGGCCACCAGGTTACAAGGGCTATTGGTCCAGAGGGAGCAGGAGTTAATTGGTCGGAGGGAGGAGCTACAAGAGGCGTTAAGGGAGAGGGAGAGTGTAGAGGCACGGCGAGAGGAACTGGTTAGGCAGCAGAAGGAGCGGAGGTTTATAAGGAAACCCAGTCCCGCTCCTCGCACCAAGCAAGTGGTGTGTGTCACAAGTCCGGTCCGGCCCGTTCCTGATCCCCGCACTAAGTCAGTGGTGCGTGTTCCCAGTACGGCCCGACCCATTCCTGCTTCCCACACAAGGCTAGTGGTGTGTGTTCCCAATACGGTCCGGCCCGTTCCTGCTCCCCGCACTAAGTTAGTGGTGCGTGTTCCCAGTACGGCCCGACCCTTTCCTGCTCCTCGCACTAAGTCGGTGGTGCGTGTTCCCAGTCTGGCCCGGCCCGTTCCTGCTCCCCGCACCAAGCCGGTGGTGCGTGTTCCCAGTCCGGCCCGGCCCGTTCCTGCTCCCCGCACCAAGCCAGTGGTGCGTGTTCCCAGTCCGGCCCGGCCCGTTCCTGCTCCCCGCACCAAGCCGGTGGTGCGTGTTCCCAGTCCGGCCCGGCCCATTCCTGCTCCCCGCACCAAGCCAGTGGTGCATATTCCCAGTCCGGCCTGGCCCGTTCCTGCTCCCCGCACCAAGCCAGTGGTGCGCGTCGCCAGCCCGGTCCGGCCTGTTCCTGCCCCTCGCACCAAGCCAGTGGTGCGCGTCGCCAGCCCGGTCCGGCCTGTTCCTGCCCCTCGCACCAAGCCAGTGGTGCGCGTCGCCAGCCCGGTCCGGCCTGTTCCTGCCCCTCGCACCAAGCCAGTGGTGCGCGTCGCCAGCCCGGTCCGGCCTGTTCCTGCCCCTCGCACCAAGCCAGTGGTGCGCGTCGCCAGTCCGGTCCGGCCTGTTCCTGCTCCTCGCACCAAGCCAGTGGTGCGCGTCGCCAGCCCGGTCCGGCCTGTTCATGCCCCTCGCACCGAGCCAGTGGTGCGCGTCGCCAGCCTTTGGGGGGGGGGGGGGGGGGATACTGTCACGCCCTGGCTCTGGGGACTCTGAAATGTTGAGCCAGGGTGTGTAGTTTCTGTGTTATATTTTCTATGTTGATGTTCTAGATCGTTTAGATCTATGTTGGCCAGGGTGGTTCCCAATCAGAGGCAGCTGTATCTCGTTGTCTCTGATTGGGGACCATACTTAGGCAGCCTGTTTGGCACTAGTCGTGTGGGATCTTGTTCCGTAAAGTTTTTTTTTGTGTAACCTAGGACTTCACGTACCGTTTGTTTGTTGTTTTGTGTCGTGTTAAGTACTTAATAAAATGTACGCTTATCACGCTGCGCCTTGGTCCGTATCTTCCGTTAACGATCGTGACAGAAGAACATTTGTGAGACGCAGACCAAATGAAAACATGCTGGAGGAGTGCTTGATGCCATCTGTCAAGCATGGTGGAGGCAATGTGATGGTCTGGGGGTGCTTTGGTGGTGGTAAAGTGGGAGATTTGTACAGGGTAAAAGGGATCTTGAAGAAGGAAGGCTATCACTCCATTTTGCAACGCCATGTCATACCCTGTGGATGGCGATTGATTGGAGCCAATTGCCTCCTACAACAGGACAATGACCCAAAGCACAGCTCCAAACAACGCAATAACTATTTAGGGAAGAAGCAGTCAGCTGGTATTCTGTCTATAATTAAGTGGCCAGCACAGTCGCTGGATCTCAACCCTATTGAGCTGTTGTGGGTGCAGCTTGACCGTATGGTACGTAAGAAGTGCCCATCAAGCCAATCCAAGTTGTGGGAGGTGCTTCAGGAAGCATGGGGTGAAATCTCTTCAGATTACCTCAACATATTGACAACTAGAATGCCAAAGGTCTGTAAGGCTGTAATTGCTGCAAATGGAGGATTCTTTGACGAAAGCAAAGTTTGAAGGACACAATTATTATATCAATTAAAAATCATTATTTCTAACCTTGTCAATGACTACATTTCCTATTCATTTTGCTATATTTCCTATTCAAACTAATTTCATGTATGTTTTTATGGAAAACAAGGACATTTCTAAGTGATGTAACAACCCAAACTTTTGAACGGTAGTGTGTAACGTATATTTGTGTTGGTAGATTACCTAACAATGATAGTCTTCCTATTGCCTAATCCTACTGTCCTGTACTGTAACACAACTGTCCTCAAATTCACTCCTGAGCCTGGGAATCAGAGTTTTCCTCTGCTTCCATTGGACACAGATCTTCAGGCAGTCTACCTCAACTAGAGCCCTCAACAAGCTTGGCCAGGTTTAAGGTTAGCCTGTTGTAGGACAGCTGTAAGCGCTGAATTTCACCACTATCAGAGCCGGGGTAAAAGGACATCATCCTCTCAGTACAGGGATGGAATGGGAAAGCGCTAAGCGTTGTGTTGTGTTCTGAGGCTTTTTTCTCTGCCTCCCCCGTTCTGCACTGTCATCGCAATTCTCCTGGAAAGCAGTGATGTGGCTATCCCAGACCTTCTACCTTCAACCGTATACCATCCAACCCACTGCCAGATAGCTGCAAGGTGTGTGGTGTGTGTGTGTGTGTCTCTCTCTCTCTATCTCTCTCTCTCTGGGAAAAGCAATGTGATCAGGTAAAGCAGGCAGAAAACCAAAGAAAAACATCCAAACTGTGGAGAGAGAAAGCAGGGAGGAGAAGAGGTGGATTACTGTTGCGTCCCTGGCTTTCCCCCTACCACTGGGGCTTGGTGGAATGGTAGCTACGCTGTCTTCTATGTTTCTGCCCCAGGCTCTGATGAGAGAGGGAGAGGGAGGAGAGGAGAGGAGGAAGAGGGAGCGGTAAGCATAACGGATGACATTCAGGTTAACCCAATAAGGGTTATAAACACAGATGATTAACAGTGCCAACATTAACTCTTTGTGGTCAAGTCCAAAACACCTTACCTTTCATATGTTAGGCTATATGTGCTACCTTTTGAGTCTATCATAACCTAGGTCGGATGACTCATTCACTTAAACATTTTTGCAGAAACAACAGATAATGGGGTCTGTCTGCCAGCGTTTTAGAGTCCTACAGTACATCAGTGTCACACTACTACAACAGCGGCTAGGATGTTTATGATACTGTCTGTGATACTGTGTGTGATACTGTCTGTATAATACTGTCTGTGATACTGTGTGTGATACTGTGTGTGATACTGTCTGTGATACTGTCTGTGATACTGTCTGTGATACTGTGTGTGATACTGTCTGTGATACTGTCTGTGATACTGTCTGTGATACTGTGTGTGATACTGTCTGTGATACTGTGTGTGATACTGTCTGTGATACTGTCTGTGATACTGTGTGTGATACTGTCTGTGATACTGTCTGTGATACTGTGTGTGATACTGTCTGTGATACTGTCTGTGATACTGTGTGTGATACTGTCTGTGATACTGTCTGTGATACTGTGTGTGATACTGTCTGTGATACTGTCTGTGATACTGTCTGTGATACTGTCTGTGATACTGTGTGTGATACTGTCTGTATAATACTGTCTGTGATACTGTGTGTGTATGAAAGGAGCATTGAGAGGTCCTCTCTCTAAAAGGAGCATTGAGAGGTCCTCTCTCTAAAAGGAGCATTGAGCGGTCCTCTCTCTAAAAGGAGCATTGAGAGGTCCTCTCTCTAAAAGGAGCATTGAGAGGTCCTCTCTCTAAAAGGAGCATTGAGAGGATCTCTCTCTAAAAGGAGCATTGAGAGGTCCTCTCTCTAAAAGGAGCATTGAGAGGTCCTCTCTCTAAAAGGAGCATTGAAAGGTCCTCTCTCTAAAAGGAGCATTGAGAGGCCTTTCTCTAAAAGGAGCATTGAGAGGACCTCTCTCTAAAACGAGCATTGAGAGGTCCTCTCTCTAAAAGGAGCATTGAGAGGTCCTCTCTCTAAAAGGAGCATTGAGAGGTCCTCTCTCTAAAAGGAGCATTGAAAGGTCCTCTCTCTAAAAGGAGCATTGAGAGGCCTTTCTCTAAAAGGAGCATTGAGAGGACCTCTCTCTAAAACGAGCATTGAGAGGTCCTCTCTCTAAAAGGAGCATTGAGAGGTCCTCTCTCTAAAAGGACCATTGAAAGGTCCGCTCTCTAAAAGGAGTCTTGAGAGGTCCTCTCTCTAAAAGGAGCATTGAGAGGTCATCTCTCTAAAAGGAGCATTGAGAGGACCTCTCTTTAAAACGAGCATTGAGAGGTCCTCTCTCTAAAAGGAGCATTGAAAGGTCCTCTCTCTAAAAGGAGCATTGAGAAGTCCTCTCTCTAAAAGGAGCATTGAGAGGACCTCTCTCTAAAAGGAGCATTGAGAGGACCTCTCTCTAAAAGGAGCATTGAGAGGCCTTTCTCTAAAAGGAGCATTGAGAGGACCTCTCTCTAAAACGAGCATTGAGAGGTCCTCTCTCTAAAAGGAGCATTGAGAGGTCCTCTCTCTAAAAGGAGCATTGAAAGGTCCGCTCTCTAAAAGGAGTATTGAGAGGTCCTCTCTCTAAAAGAAGCATTGAGAGGTCATCTCTCTAAAAAGAGCATTGAGAGGACCTCTCTCTAAAACGAGCATTGAGAGGTCCTCTCTCTAAAAGGGGTATTGAGAGGTCCTCTCGCTAAAAGGATCATTGAGAGGACCTCTCTCTAAAAGGAGTATTGAGAGGTCCTCTCTCTAAAAGAAGCATTGAGAGGTCCTCTCTCTAAAAGGAGCATTGAGAGGTCCTCTTTCTAAAAGGAGCATTGAAAGGTCCTCTCTCTAAAAGGAGCATTGAGAGGCCTTTCTCTAAAAGGAGCATTGAGAGGACCTCTCTCTAAAACGAGCATTGAGAGGTCCTCTCTCTAAAAGGAGCATTGAGAGGTCCTCTCTCTAAAAGGACCATTGAAAGGTCCGCTCTCTAAAAGGAGTCTTGAGAGGTCCTCTCTCTAAAAGGAGCATTGAGAGGTCATCTCTCTAAAAGGAGCATTGAGAGGACCTCTCTTTAAAACGAGCATTGAGAGGTCCTCTCTCTAAAAGGAGCATTGAAAGGTCCTCTCTCTAAAAGGAGCATTGAGAAGTCCTCTCTCTAAAAGGAGCATTGAGAGGACCTCTCTCTAAAAGGAGCATTGAGAGGACCTCTCTCTAAAAGGAGCATTGAGAGGCCTTTCTCTAAAAGGAGCATTGAGAGGACCTCTCTCTAAAACGAGCATTGAGAGGTCCTCTCTCTAAAAGGAGCATTGAGAGGTCCTCTCTCTAAAAGGAGCATTGAAAGGTCCGCTCTCTAAAAGGAGTATTGAGAGGTCCTCTCTCTAAAAGAAGCATTGAGAGGTCATCTCTCTAAAAAGAGCATTGAGAGGACCTCTCTCTAAAACGAGCATTGAGAGGTCCTCTCTCTAAAAGGGGTATTGAGAGGTCCTCTCTCTAAAAGGATCATTGAGAGGACCTCTCTCTAAAAGGAGTATTGAGAGGTCCTCTCTCTAAAAGAAGCATTGAGAGGTCCTCTCTCTAAAAGGAGCATTGAGAGGTCCTCTTTCTAAAAGGAGCATTGAGAGGTCCTCTCTCTAAAAGGAGCATTGAGAGGTCCTTTCTCTAAAAGGAGCATTGAGAGGTCCTCTCTCTAAAAGGAGCATTGAGAGGTCCTCTCTCTAAAAGGAGCATTGAAAGGTCCGCTCTCTAAAAGGAGCATTGAGAGGTCCTCTCTCTAAAAGGAGCATTGAGAGGACCTCTCTCTAAAAGGAGCATTAAAGGTCCTCTCTCTAAAAGGAGCATTGAGAGGTCCTCTCTCTAAAAGGAGAATTGAGAGGTCCTCTCCCTAAAAGGAGCATTGAGAGGTCCTCTCTCTAAAAGGAGCATTGAGAGGTCCTCTCTCTAAAAGGAGCATTGAGAGGTCCTCTCTCTAAAAGGAGAATTGAGAGGTCCTCTCTCTAAAAGGAGCATTGCGAGGTCCTCTCTCTAAAAGGAGCATTGAGAGGTCCTCTCTCTAAAAGGAGTATTGAGAGGCCTTTCTCTAAAAGGAGCATTGAGAGGACCTCTCTCTAAAACGAGCATTGAGAGGTCCTCTCTCTAAAAGGAGCATTGAGAGGTCCTCTCTCTAAAAGGAGCATTGAAAGGTCCTCTCTCTAAAAGGAGCATTGAGAGGACCTCTCTCTAAAACGAGCATTGAGAGGTCCTCTCTCTAAAAGGAGCATTGAAAGGTCCGCTCTCTAAAAGGAGTCTTGAGAGGTCCTCTCTCTAAAAGGAGCATTGAGAGGTCATCTCTCTAAAAGGAGCATTGAGAGGACCTCTCTCTAAAACGAGCATTGAGAGGTCCTCTCTCTAAAAGGAGCATTGAAAGGTCCTCTCTCTAAAAGGAGCATTGAGAAGTCCTCTCTCTAAAAGGAGCATTGAGAAGTCCTCTCTCTAAAAGGAGCATTGAGAGGACCTCTCTCTAAAAGGAGCATTGAGAGGACCTCTCTCTAAAAGGAGCATTGAGAGGCCTTTCTCTAAAAGGAGCATTGAGAGGACCTCTCTCTAAAACGAGCATTGAGAGGTCCTCTCTCTAAAAGGAGCATTGAGAGGTCCTCTCTCTAAAAGGAGCATTGAAAGGTCCTCTCTCTAAAAGGAGTATTGAGAGGTCCTCTCTCTAAAAGAAGCATTGAGAGGTCATCTCTCTAAAATGAGCATTGAGAGGACCTCTCTCTAAAACGAGCATTGAGAGGTCCTCTCTCTAAAAGGGGTATTGAGAGGTCCTCTCTCTAAAAGGAGCATTGAGAGGACCTCTCTCTAAAAGGAGTATTGAGAGGTCCTCTCTCTAAAAGAAGCATTGAGAGGTCCTCTCTCTAAAAGGAGCATTGAGAGGTCCTCTCTCTAAAAGGAGCATTGAGAGGTCCTCTCTCTAAAAGGAGCATTGAGAGGTCCTTTCTCTAAAAGGAGCATTGAGAGGTCCTCTCTCTAAAAGGAGCATTGAGAGGTCCTCTCTCTAAAAGGAGCATTGAAAGGTCCGCTCTCTAAAAGGAGTATTGAGGGGTCCTCTCTCTAAAAGGAGCATTGAGAGGTCATCTCTCTTAAAGGAGCATTTGGAGGACCTCTCTCTAAAACGAGCATTGAGAGGTCCTCTCTCTAAAAGGAGCATTGAGAGGTCCTCTCTCTAAAAGGAGCATTGTGAGATCCTCTCTCTAAAAGGAGCATTGAGAGGTCCTCTCTCTAAAAGGAGCATTGAGAGGACCTCTCTCTAAAAGGAGCATTAAAGGTCATCTCTCTAAAAGGAGCATTGAGAGGTCCTCTCTCTAAAAGGAGCATTGAGAGGTCCTCTCTCTAAAAGGAGCATAGAAAGGTCCGCTCTCTAAAAGGAGTATTGAGAGGTCCTCTCTCTAAAAGGAGCATTGAGAGGTCATCTCTCTTAAAGGAGCATTTGGAGGACCTCTCTCTAAAACTAGCATTGAGAGGTCCTCTCTCTAAAAGGAGCATTGAGAGGTCCTCTCTCTAAAAGGAGCATTGAGAGGTCCTCTCTCTAAAAGGAGAATTGAGAGGTCCTCTCTCTAAAAGGAGCATTGCGAGGTCCTCTCTCTAAAAGGAGCATTGAGATGTCCTCTCTCTAAAAGGAGCATTGAGAGGTCCTCTCTCTAAAAGGAGCATTGAGAGGACCGCTCTCTAAAAGGAGCATTGAGAGGTCCTCTCTCTAAAAGGAGAATTGAGAGGTCCTCTCTCTAAAAGGAGCATTGAGAGGTCTTCTCTCTAAAAGGAGCATTGAGAGGTCCTCTCTCTAAAATGAGCATTGAGAGGTCCTCTCTCTAAAAGGAGCATTGAGAGGTCCTCTCTCTAAAAGGAGCATTGTGAGATCCTCTCTCTAAAAGGAGCATTGAGAGGTCCTCTCTCTAAAAGGAGCATTGAGAGGACCTCTCTCTAAAAGGAGCATTAAAGGTCATCTCTCTAAAAGGAGCATTGAGAGGTCCTCTCTCTAAAAGGAGCATTGAGAGGTCCTCTCTCTAAAAGGAGCATAGAAAGGTCCGCTCTCTAAAAGGAGTATTGAGAGGTCCTCTCTCTAAAAGGAGCATTGAGAGGTCATCTCTCTTAAAGGAGCATTTGGAGGACCTCTCTCTAAAACTAGCATTGAGAGGTCCTCTCTCTAAAAGGAGCATTGAGAGGTCCTCTCTCTAAAAGGAGCATTGAGAGGTCCTCTCTCTAAAAGGAGAATTGAGAGGTCCTCTCTCTAAAAGGAGCATTGCGAGGTCCTCTCTCTAAAAGGAGCATTGAGATGTCCTCTCTCTAAAAGGAGCATTGAGAGGTCCTCTCTCTAAAAGGAGCATTGAGAGGACCGCTCTCTAAAAGGAGCATTGAGAGGTCCTCTCTCTAAAAGGAGAATTGAGAGGTCCTCTCTCTAAAAGGAGCATTGAGAGGTCTTCTCTCTAAAAGGAGCATTGAGAGGTCCTCTCTCTAAAATGAGCATTGAGAGGACCTCTCTCTAAAAGGAGCATTGAGAGGACCTCTCTCTAAAAGGAGCATTGAGAGGACCTCTCTCTAAAAGGAGCATTGAGAGGTCCTTTCTCTAAAAGGAGCATTGAGAGGTTACGTTCTGCTCATCTCCCTCTTCTCCCAAGCATTCCTGTCTGTGGTGACGCCGTGCCAAAGAGGAAGACAGGCGGTATGACCTGTCTGTGGTGACGCCGTGCCAAAGAGGAAGACAGGCGGTATGACCTGTCTGTGGTGACGCCGTGCCAAAGAGGAAGACAGGCGGTATGACCTGTCTGTGGTGACGCCGTGCCAAAGAGGAAGACAGGCGGTATGACCTGTCTGTGGTGACGCCGTGCCAAAGAGGAAGACAGGCGGTATGACCTGTCTGTGGTGACACCCTGCCAAAGAGGAAGACAGGCGGTATGACCTGTCTGTGGTGACGCCGTGCCAAAGAGGAAGACAGGCGGTATGACCTGTCTGTGGTGACACCCTGCCAAAGAGGAAGACAGGCGGTATGACCTGTCTGTGTTGACGCCGTGCCAAAGAGGAAGACAGGCGGTATGACCTGTCTGTGGTGACACCGTGCCAAAGTGGAAAACAGGCGGTATGACCTGTTCGTGGTGACACCTTGCCAAAGAGGAAGACAGGCGGTATGACCTGTCTGTGGTGACGCCGTGCCAAAGAGGAAGACAGGCGGTATGACCTGTCTGTGGTGACGCCGTGCCAAAGAGGAAGACAGGCGGTATGACCTGTCTGTGGTGACGCCATGCCAAAGAGGAAGACAGGCGGTATGACCTGTCTGTGGTGACGCCGTGCCAAAGAGGAAGACAGGCGGTATGACCTGTCTGTGGTGACGCCGTGCCAAAGAGGAAGACAGGTGGTATGACCTGTCTGTGGTGACGCCGTGCCAAAGAGGAAGACAGGCGGTATGACCTGTCTGTGGTGACGCCGTGCCAAAGAGGAAGACAGGCGGTATGACCTGTCTGTGGTGACGCCATGCCAAAGAGGAAGACAGGCGGTATGACCTGTCTGTGGTGACGCTGTGCCAAAGATGAAGACAGGCGGTATGACCTGTCTGTGGTGACGCCATGCCAAAGAGGAAGACAGGCGGTATGACCTGTCTGTGGTGACGCCGTGCCAAAGAGGAAGACAGGCGGTATGACCTGTCTGTGGTGACGCCGTGCCAAAGAGGAAGACACGCTGTATGTTATGTAATAGCATGAATGGTCAGAGGGTCAAGTCACTAAAAGCCCACAGGGCAGTCTTCAGGGCAAATCCTCAAGTGGCCAGCCTGTTAAAATACTCTTTAGAGTGTGAATGTGTGTGTGTGTTAGAGAAAGAGAAGTTGTATGAATGTGTTCCTCTCCTCGGTCAGGGCACAGTGAAGGGTTGAGGATTGTGTGTGTGTGTGTGTGTACTGAGGAGCTATAGGAGGGGAGTTGAGGTAATGAGAGGGACCCCCGGGGTATGAGCTTATTTAGGTCTGGGTTTGATAGTTCGGGGGGGGGGGACCCTACAGCACTAGGCTCCGTCATTAGTGCTGGCTCAGAGGCATGTTGGTGCAGTGTGTGTGACTGTGTGTGTCTTTGTGCCCACCCTAATAGGAATGGTCTTGACAGATTTGGGAATCTTCTGGAGTGGTTGGGGGTGGGTTGTTTGTGTAGACCACCTTCCCTAACCATCACCCTCAGTCAGTCCTTCTGGGAGAATATTCCAGAATTTTTCCAGATCTGTATCTCCTCCCTCCACTAGTTTCTCAATGGGGTATTATACCATGTCTAGCTTTTCTCTGAGTTCAGTAAACCAGCTTCCCTTCAATGGTTTTTCTGTCCATTAGTCATTCTCCATACATTCTCCGCTGTAGTATCTCTGTTGCATTAAGTTATCCTAATGGAATCGCCACAATTATTGATAATTACTGATAATTATCGTCAATTATGGTAATACACTTTAATAGCAGCCACATCTTCTTCTTTCGATGTACCAATATTTGACTTTGTAAAAGCATGAGATGTGGCAATACATTGCATAAAAAGCTGATTTCTATTTTTCCAATACGACGGCGTCACCGTTGCCTGATGATTTGATGAGGGGACGACCCCGGCAGCTTTCTCGTGTAGCTAGTTGTCGACGACCGTGTTATTTGTTTCATTGCCTGTCACTATCCGCCATAATGCAAAAACAGAGCGCTTTTGGAGTGCTGCCAGCACGATTTCACTCGCTCCTTCCTCTGACCTTTTGAAAACCTTATTTCCATCTCTCTCTCACGCTCTGTCATTTCTCTCTCTCTCCCTTCATTTTAAGGGTAAGGCAGTGGTTGTAATTTGTCACCTGTTTCCAGAGATGGGAGGAAATGGGCTAGCTCAGCTGTGGAGAGCTGTGACAGATTCTTTCAACTATTTTTTTCTCTGTCTCTTAGACTATGAAAATGGATCGCAAATCTCTGTGTGTCTCTCTGTGCCTTGAGTTATATCTATCTACCTGCACTCTAAATGGGAACTGTTTGGATGATATTTAATGTTTTTCGTACAAATATAACGCTAAGAGTGTATCATCTCTTTGAGTCAACCAGCTCTCAGAGTCTCACGTCAGAATTAGACATTCATCCATGTTTCTCAAACTTCAAATTTCAAAGTTGTTCCAAACATAAAATTTGAAAGTGTTTAAGGTTAAGTTTAGGCATTAACCTTTTACTGCAGTGGGCTAAATCAGGGTCACACAGAGTGTTTCTTGGTAGTCTTAAACAAATCTACTTTAAAACAAAAGTATACACCTCACACAAAAGGGCTTACAAAAAACACCTGCACCATGTCAGATATAGAATTGAAATGTATTCAATTTTGAGTTTGTATCCCAATATTGCACTTTATATCACAGAAGACGACCGTTTGACATAGAAACACCAGATTTTCAGGTAAAATAAATAAATCATGTTTATTAATTATAAAGTTATGAAAAATATTAGTAACATTCCACTGATGAGGCCACTAGGTCATTTGACTGCAGGATAGGGCTACCTCTGAATTTTTAAGGTTAAGATGAAGTTCAGGTATTAACTCCAAATTCTTAAGGTTAGACATGAACTCCAAATGGTTATGGTAAGGATTAAGGTTTGGGATAGGCTTAAAACTAAAATATAAAAAATATAAAAAACTACTTTATATCACTGGATTCAAACTTGCAACCTTTGGAATCAGAGACAGTTGCTTCCAACCATCCGCCATCCCTGTCAAAACTAAAACCTACTGGAAGGTAACAGGGCTCACTGTTGCCCCTAGTGGCCGGTTTCCACGTCATCTCCCGATGTCCTGAGACATGGATGGACGTCGAATACTGACTTGTATAATAATATGCCATTTAGCAGACGCTTTTATCCAAAGCGACTTACAGTCATGCGTGCGTACATTTTTACATATGGGTGGTCCCGGGGATCGAACCCACTACCCTGGCCTTACAAGCGCCATGCTCTACCAATTGAGCTACAGCGGACCACAGATCACGGGTGACCTGGCTGCTTTGAGTCCACATGATTCCCTGAGAAATTGTAACGTAGATTATACCCATGGTTACACAATATACATTGATGAGACTGTTTACTGTTTTCATGATGTTTATTTGATAGTGTTCAGGAGAACCCAGAGTGACCTCAATTAAACCCCTGGTTCTAAATAAAAATAAAAATAAATGATTTTTTTTTACATAAATCAGTAGAAGGACATGTTTAAGACCCCAGACTCCTCCTCTGCTATAGACTCCTCCTCTGCTATAGACTCCTCCTCTACTATAGACTCCTCCTCTGCTATAGACTCCTCCTCTGCTATAGACTCCTCCTCTGCTATAGACTCATCCTCTGCTATAGACTCCACCTCTGCTATAGACTCCTCCTCTGCTATAGACTCCTCCTCTGCTATAGACTCCTCCTCTGCTATAGACTCCTCCTCTACTATAGACTCCTCCTCTGCTATAGACTCCTCCTCTAATATAGACTCCTCCTCTAATATAGACTCCTCCTCTGCTATAGACTCCTCCTCTGCTATAGACTCCTCCTCTGCTATAGACTCCTCCTCTGCTATAGACTCCTCCTCTGCTATAGACTCCTCCTCTACTATAGACTCCTCCTCTACTATAGACTCCTCCTCTGCTATAGACTCCTCCTCTGCTATAGACTCCTCCTCTGCTATAGACTCCTCCTCTACTATAGACTCCTCCTCTGCTATAGACTCCTCCTCTACTATAGACTCCACCTCTGCTATAGACT